>NW_028115489.1:0-72471 GCF_964273445.1 Streptopelia decaocto | reverse complement strand
TTTCACGTCAAAAAATGGCTAAAATTCCAGTTGAAATTTTTTCAAAGTCCCTGAAAATTTTCCAATTTTTGTCCCAATTCTTCCCATTCCCATTGAAACTTTTCAAATCCCTCTCAAAATTGTTGAAATTCTCTAGAAGCTTTTAAAATTCTCTCTAGAATTTTCAAAATCCATGTCCACATGTTTACAATTTCACGTCAAAAAATGGCTAAAATTCCAGTTGAAATTTTTTCAAAGTCCCTGAAAAATTTTCCAATTTTTGTCCCAATTCTTCCCATTCCCATTGAAACTTTTCAAATCCCTCTCAAAATTGTTGAAATTCTCTAGAAGCTTTTAAAATTCTCTCTAGAATTTTCAAAATCCATGGCCACATGTTTACAATTTCACATAAAAAATGGCTAAAATTCCAGTTGAAATTTTTTCAAAGTCCCTGAAAAATTTTCCAATTTTGGTCCCAATTCTTCCCATTCCCATTGAAACTTTTCAAATCCTCTCAAAATTGTTGAAATTCTCTTGAAGCTTTTAAAATTCTCTCTAGAATTTTCAAAATCCATGTCCACGTTTACAATTTCACATCAAAAAATGGCTAAAATTCCAGTTGAAATTTTTTCAAAGTCCCTTAAAAATTTTCCAATTTTTGTCCCAATTCTTCCCATTCCCATTGAAACTTTTCAAATCCCTCTCAAAATTGTTGAAATTCTGTTGAAGCTTTTAAAATTCTCTCTAGAATTTTCAAAATCCATGTCCACATGTTTACAATTTCACGTCAAAAAATGGCTAAAATTCCAGTTGAAATTTTTTCAAAGTCCCTTAAAAATTTTCCAATTTTTGTCCCAATTCTTCCCATTCCCATTGAAACTTTTCAAATCCCTCTCAAAACTGTTGAAATTCTGTTGAAGCTTTTAAAATTCTCTCTAGAATTTTCAAAATCCATGGCCACATGTTTACAATTTCACGTCAAAAAATGGCTAAAATTCCAGTTGAAATTTTTTCAAAGTCCCTGAAAAATTTTCCAATTTTTGTCCCAATTCTTCCCATTCCCATTGAAACTTTTCAAATCCCTCTCAAAATTGTTGAAATTCTCTTGAAGCTTTTAAAATTCTCTCTAGAATTTTCAAAATCCATGTCCACATGTTTACAATTTCACGTCAAAAAATTGCTAAAATTCCAGTTGAAATTTTTTCAAAGTCCCTGAAAAATTTTCCAATTTTTGTCCCAATTCTTCCCATTCCCATTGAAACTTTTCAAATCCCTCTCAAAATTGTTGAAATTCTGTTAAGGCTTTTAAAATTCTCTCTAGAATTTTCAAAATCCATGTCCACGTTTACAATTTCACATCAAAAAATGGCTAAAATTCCAGTTGAAATTTTTTCAAAGTCCCTTAAAAATTTTCCAATTTTGGTCCCAATTCTTCCCATTCCCATTGAAACTTTTCAAATCCCTCTCAAAACTGTTGAAATTCTGTTGAAGCTTTTAAAATTCTCTCTAGAATTTTCAAAATCCATGGCCACATGTTTACAATTTCACGTCAAAAAATGGCTAAAATTCCAGTTGAAATTTTTTCAAAGTCCCTGAAAAATTTTCCAATTTTTGTCCCAATTCTTCCCATTCCCATTGAAAACTTTTCAAATCCCTCTCAAAATTGTGGAAATTCTGTTGAAGCTTTTAAAATTCTCTCTAGAATTTTCAAAATCCATGTCCACATGTTTACAATTTCACGTCAAAAAATGGCTAAAATTCCAGTTGAAATTTTTTCAAAGTCCCTTAAAAATTTTCCAATTTTCGTCCCAATTCTTCCCATTCCCATTGAAACTTTTCAAATCCCTCTCAAAATTGTTGAAATTCTCTTGAAGCTTTTAAAATTCTCTCTAGAATTTTCAAAATCCATGTCCACATGTTTACAATTTCACGTCAAAATTGCTAAAATTCCAGTTGAAATTTTTTCAAAGTCCCTTAAAAATTTTCCAATTTTTGTCCCAATTCTTCCCATTCCCATTGAAACTTTTCAAATCCCTCTCAAAATTGTTGAAATTCTCTAGAAGCTTTTAAAATTCTCTCTAGAATTTTCAAAATCCATGGCCACATGTTTACAATTTCACGTCAAAAAATGGCTAAAATTCCAGTTGAAATTTTTTCAAAGTCCCTGAAAAATTTTCCAATTTTGGTCCCAATTCTTCCCATTCCCATTGAAACTTTTCAAATCCCTCTCAAAATTGTTGAAATTCTCTTGAAGCTTTTAAAATTCTCTCTAGAATTTTCAAAATCCATGTCCACACGTTTACAATTTCACATAAAAAAATGGCTAAAATTCCAGTTGAAATTTTTTCAAAGTCCCTGAAAAATTTTCCAATTTTTGTCCCAATTCTTCCCATTCCCATTGAAACTTTTCAAATCCCTCTCAAAATTGTTGAAATTCTCTTGAAGCTTTTAAAATTCTCTCTAGAATTTTCAAAATCCATGGCCACATGTTTACAATTTCACGTCAAAAAATGGCTAAAATTCCAGTTGAAATTTTTTCAAAGTCCCTTAAAAATTTTCCAATTTTTGTCCCAATTCTTCCCATTCCCATTGAAACTTTTCAAATCCCTCTCAAAACTGTTGAAATTCTGTTGAAGCTTTTAAAATTCTCTCTAGAATTTTCAAAATCCATGGCCACATGTTTACAATTTCACGTCAAAAAATGGCTAAAATTCCAGTTGAAATTTTTTCAAAGTCCCTTAAAAATTTTCCAATTTTGGTCCCAATTCTTCCCATTCCCATTGAAACTTTTCAAATCCCTCTCAAAATTGTTGAAATTCTGTTGAAGCTTTTAAAATTCTCTCTAGAATTTTCAAAATCCATGGCCACATGTTTACAATTTCACATAAAAAAATGGCTAAAATTCCAGTTGAAATTTTTTCAAAGTCCCTTAAAAATTTTCCAATTTTTGTCCCAATTCTTCCCATTCCCATTGAAACTTTTCAAATCCCTCTCAAAATTGTTGAAATTCTGTTGAAGCTTTTAAAATTCTCTCTAGAATTTTCAAAATTTATGTCCACATGTTTACAATTTCACGTCAAAAAATGGCTAAAATTCCAGTTGAAATTTTTTCAAAGTCCCTTAAAAATTTTCCAATTTTTGTCCCAATTCTTCCCATTCCCATTGAAACTTTTCAAATCCCTCTCAAAATGGTTGAAATTCTCTTGAAGCTTTTAAAATTCTCTCTAGAATTTTCAAAATCCATGTCCACATGTTTACAATTTCACGTCAAAATTGCTAAAATTCCAGTTGAAATTTTTTCAAAGTCCCTTAAAAATTTTCCAATTTTCGTCCCAATTCTTCCCATTCCCATTGAAACTTTTCAAATCCCTCTCAAAATTGTTGAAATTCTCTTGAAGCTTTTAAAATTCTCTCTAGAATTTTCAAAATCCATGTCCACATGTTTACAATTTCACGTCAAAATTGCTAAAATTCCAGTTGAAATTTTTTCAAAGTCCCTTAAAAATTTTCCAATTTTTGTCCCAATTCTTCCCATTCCCATTGAAACTTTTCAAATCCTTCTCAAAATTGTTGAAATTCTCTTGAAGCTTTTAAAATTCTCTCTAGAATTTTCAAAATCCATGGACACGTTTACAATTTCACATAAAAAAATGGCTAAAATTCCAGTTGAAATTTTTTCAAAGTCCCTTCAAAATTTTCCAATTTTTGTCCCAATTCTTCCCATTCCCATTGAAACTTTTCAAATCCCTCTCAAAATTGTTGAAATTCTGTTGAAGCTTTTAAAATTCTGTCTAGAATTTTCAAAATCCATGGCCACATGTTTACAATTTCACGTCAAAAAATGGCTAAAATTCCAGTTGAAATTTTTTCAAAGTCCCTTAAAAATTTTCCAATTTTTGTCCCAATTCTTCCCATTCCCATTGAAACTTTTCAAATCCCTCTCAAAACTGTTGAAATTCTCTTGAAGCTTTTAAAATTCTCTCTAGAATTTTCAAAATCCATGGCCACATGTTTACAATTTCACGTCAAAAAATGGCTAAAATTCCAGTTGAAATTTTTTCAAAGTCCCTTAAAAATTTTCCAATTTTGGTCCCAATTCTTCCCATTCCCATTGAAACTTTTCAAATCCCTCTCAAAATTGTTGAAATTCTGTTGAAGCTTTTAAAATTCTCTCTAGAATTTTCAAATCCATGTCCACATGTTTACAATTTCACGTCAAAAAATGGCTAAAATTCCAGTTGAAATTTTTTCAAAGTCCCTTAAAAATTTTCCAATTTTTGTCCCAATTCTTCCCATTGCCATTGAAACTTTTCAAATCCCTCTCAAAATTGTTGAAATTCTCTTGAAGCTTTTAAAATTCTCTCTAGAATTTTCAAAATCCATGTCCACATGTTTACAATTTCACGTCAAAAAATGGCTAAAATTCCAGTTGAAATTTTTTCAAAGTCCCTTAACAATTTTCCAATTTTTGTCCCAATTCTTCCCATTCCCATTGAAACTTTTCAAATCCCTCTCAAAATTGTTGAAATTCTGTTGAAGCTTTTAAAATTCTCTCTAGAATTTTCAAAATCCATGGCCACATGTTTACAATTTCACATAAAAAAATGGCTAAAATTCCAGTTGAAATTTTTTCAAAGTCCCTTAAAAATTTTCCAATTTTTGTCCCAATTCTTCCCATTCCCATTGAAACTTTTCAAATCCCTCTCAAAATTGTTGAAATTCTGTTGAAGCTTTTAAAATTCTCTCTAGAATTTTCAAAATTTATGTCCACATGTTTACAATTTCACGTCAAAAAATGGCTAAAATTCCAGTTGAAATTTTTTCAAAGTCCCTTAAAAATTTTCCAATTTTTGTCCCAATTCTTCCCATTCCCATTGAAACTTTTCAAATCCCTCTCAAAATGGTTGAAATTCTCTTGAAGCTTTTAAAATTCTCTCTAGAATTTTCAAAATCCATGTCCACATGTTTACAATTTCACATCAAAATTGCTAAAATTCCAGTTGAAATTTTTTCAAAGTCCCTTAAAAATTTTCCAATTTTCGTCCCAATTCTTCCCATTCCCATTGAAACTTTTCAAATCCTCTCAAAATTGTTGAAATTCTCTTGAAGCTTTTAAAATTCTCTCTAGAATTTTCAAAATCCATGTCCACATGTTTACAATTTCACGTCAAAATTGCTAAAATTCCAGTTGAAATTTTTTCAAAGTCCCTGAAAAATTTTCCAATTTTTGTCCCAATTCTTCCCATTCCCATTGAAACTTTTCAAATCCCTCTCAAAATTGTTGAAATTCTCTTGAAGCTTTTAAAATTCTCTCTAGAATTTTCAAAATCCATGGACACGTTTACAATTTCACATAAAAAATTGCTAAAATTCCAGTTGAAATTTTTTCAAAGTCCCTGAAAAATTTTCCAATTTTTGTCCCAATTCTTCCCATTCCCATTGAAACTTTTCAAATCCCTCTCAAAATTGTTGAAATTCTCTTGAAGCTTTTAAAATTCTCTCTAGAATTTTCAAAATCCATGGCCACATGTTTACAATTTCACGTCAAAAAATGGCTAAAATTCCAGTTGAAATTTTTTCAAAGTCCCTTAAAAATTTTCCAATTTTTGTCCCAATTCTTCCCATTCCCATTGAAACTTTTCAAATCCCTCTCAAAATGGTTGAAATTCTGTTGAAGCTTTTAAAATTCTCTCTAGAATTTTCAAAATCCATGGCCACATGTTTACAATTTCACGTCAAAAAATGGCTAAAATTCCAGTTGAAATTTTTTCAAAGTCCCTTAAAAATTTTCCAATTTTGGTCCCAATTCTTCCCATTCCCATTGAAACTTTTCAAATCCCTCTCAAAATTGTTGAAATTCTGTTGAAGCTTTTAAAATTCTCTCTAGAATTTTCAAAATCCATGGCCACATGTTTACAATTTCACGTCAAAAAATGGCTAAAATTCCAGTTGAAATTTTTTCAAAGTCCCTTAAAAATTTTCCAATTTTTGTCCCAATTCTTCCCATTCCCATTGAAACTTTTCAAATCCCTCTCAAAATTGTTGAAATTCTGTTGAAGCTTTTAAAATTCTCTCTAGAATTTTCAAAATCCATGTCCACATGTTTACAATTTCACGTCAAAAAATGGCTAAAATTCCAGTTGAAATTTTTTCAAAGTCCCTTAAAAATTTTCCAATTTTTGTCCCAATTCTTCCCATTCCCATTGAAACTTTTCAAATCCCTCTCAAAATTGTTGAAATTCTCTAGAAGCTTTTAAAATTCTCTCTAGAATTTTCAAAATCCATGTCCACATGTTTACAATTTCACGTCAAAAAATGGCTAAAATTCCAGTTGAAATTTTTTCAAAGTCCCTGAAAAATTTTCCAATTTTGGTCCCAATTCTTCCCATTCCCATTGAAACTTTTCAAATCCCTCTCAAAATTGTTGAAATTCTCTAGAAGCTTTTAAAATTCTCTCTAGAATTTTCAAAATCCATGGCCACATGTTTACAATTTCACATAAAAAAATGGCTAAAATTCCAGTTGAAATTTTTTCAAAGTCCCTGAAAAATTTTCCAATTTTTGTCCCAATTCTTCCCATTCCCATTGAAACTTTTCAAATCCCTCTCAAAATTGTTGAAATTCTCTTGAAGCTTTTAAAATTCTCTCTAGAATTTTCAAAATCCATGTCCACGTTTACAATTTCACATCAAAAAATGGCTAAAATTCCAGTTGAAATTTTTTCAAAGTCCCTTAAAAATTTTCCAATTTTTGTCCCAATTCTTCCCATTCCCATTGAAACTTTTCAAATCCCTCTCAAAATTGTGGAAATTCTGTTGAAGCTTTTAAAATTCTCTCTAGAATTTTCAAAATCCATGTCCACATGTTTACAATTTCACGTCAAAAAATGGCTAAAATTCCAGTTGAAATTTTTTCAAAGTCCCTTAACAATTTTCCAATTTTTGTCCCAATTCTTCCCATTCCCATTGAAACTTTTCAAATCCCTCTCAAAACTGTTGAAATTCTGTTGAAGCTTTTAAAATTCTCTCTAGAATTTTCAAAATCCATGGCCACATGTTTACAATTTCACGTCAAAAAATGGCTAAAATTCCAGTTGAAATTTTTTCAAAGTCCCTGAAAAATTTTCCAATTTTTGTCCCAATTCTTCCCATTCCCATTGAAACTTTTCAAATCCCTCTCAAAATTGTTGAAATTCTCTTGAAGCTTTTAAAATTCTCTCTAGAATTTTCAAAATCCATGTCCACATGTTTACAATTTCACGTCAAAAAATTGCTAAAATTCCAGTTGAAATTTTTTCAAAGTCCCTGAAAAATTTTCCAATTTTTGTCCCAATTCTTCCCATTCCCATTGAAACTTTTCAAATCCCTCTCAAAATGGTTGAAATTCTGTTGAAGCTTTTAAAATTCTCTCTAGAATTTTCAAAATCCATGTCCACATGTTTACAATTTCACGTCAAAAAATGGCTAAAATTCCAGTTGAAATTTTTTCAAAGTCCCTTAAAAATTTTCCAATTTTGGTCCCAATTCTTCCCATTCCCATTGAAACTTTTCAAATCCCTCTCAAAATTGTTGAAATTCTCTTGAAGCTTTTAAAATTCTCTCTAGAATTTTCAAAATCCATGGCCACATGTTTACAATTTCACGTCAAAAAATTGCTAAAATTCCAGTTGAAATTTTTTCAAAGTCCCTGAAAAATTTTCCAATTTTTGTCCCAATTCTTCCCATTCCCATTGAAACTTTTCAAATCCCTCTCAAAATTGTTGAAATTCTGTTGAAGCTTTTAAAATTCTCTCTAGAATTTTCAAAATCCATGTCCACATGTTTACAATTTCACGTCAAAAAATGGCTAAAATTCCAGTTGAAATTTTTTCAAAGTCCCTTAAAAATTTTCCAATTTTTGTCCCAATTCTTCCCATTCCCATTGAAACTTTTCAAATCCCTCTCAAAATTGTTGAAATTCTCTAGAAGCTTTTAAAATTCTCTCTAGAATTTTCAAAATCCATGTCCACATGTTTACAATTTCACGTCAAAAAATGGCTAAAATTCCAGTTGAAATTTTTTCAAAGTCCCTGAAAAATTTTCCAATTTTTGTCCCAATTCTTCCCATTCCCATTGAAACTTTTCAAATCCCTCTCAAAATTGTAGAAATTCTCTAGAAGCTTTTAAAATTCTCTCTAGAATTTTCAAAATCCATGGCCACATGTTTACAATTTCACATAAAAAAATGGCTAAAATTCCAGTTGAAATTTTTTCAAAGTCCCTGAAAAATTTTCCAATTTTTGTCCCAATTCTTCCCATTCCCATTGAAACTTTTCAAATCCCTCTCAAAATTGTTGAAATTCTCTTGAAGCTTTTAAAATTCTCTCTAGAATTTTCAAAATCCATGTCCACGTTTACAATTTCACATCAAAAAATGGCTAAAATTCCAGTTGAAATTTTTTCAAAGTCCCTTAAAAATTTTCCAATTTTTGTCCCAATTCTTCCCATTCCCATTGAAACTTTTCAAATCCCTCTCAAAATTGTGGAAATTCTGTTGAAGCTTTTAAAATTCTCTCTAGAATTTTCAAAATCCATGTCCACATGTTTACAATTTCACGTCAAAAAATGGCTAAAATTCCAGTTGAAATTTTTTCAAAGTCCCTTAACAATTTTCCAATTTTTGTCCCAATTCTTCCCATTCCCATTGAAACTTTTCAAATCCCTCTCAAAACTGTTGAAATTCTGTTGAAGCTTTTAAAATTCTCTCTAGAATTTTCAAAATCCATGGCCACATGTTTACAATTTCACGTCAAAAAATGGCTAAAATTCCAGTTGAAATTTTTTCAAAGTCCCTGAAAAATTTTCCAATTTTTGTCCCAATTCTTCCCATTCCCATTGAAACTTTTCAAATCCCTCTCAAAATTGTTGAAATTCTCTTGAAGCTTTTAAAATTCTCTCTAGAATTTTCAAAATCCATGTCCACATGTTTACAATTTCACGTCAAAAAATTGCTAAAATTCCAGTTGAAATTTTTTCAAAGTCCCTTAAAAATTTTCCAATTTTTGTCCCAATTCTTCCCATTCCCATTGAAACTTTTCAAATCCCTCTCAAAATTGTTGAAATTCTCTAGAAGCTTTTAAAATTCTCTCTAGAATTTTCAAAATCCATGTCCACATGTTTACAATTTCACGTCAAAAAATGGCTAAAATTCCAGTTGAAATTTTTTCAAAGTCCCTTAAAAATTTTCCAATTTTGGTCCCAATTCTTCCCATTCCCATTGAAACTTTTCAAATCCCTCTCAAAATTGTTGAAATTCTGTTGAAGCTTTTAAAATTCTCTCTAGAATTTTCAAAATCCATGTCCACATGTTTACAATTTCACGTCAAAAAATGGCTAAAATTCCAGTTGAAATTTTTTCAAAGTCCCTGAAAAATTTTCCAATTTTGGTCCCAATTCTTCCCATTCCCATTGAAACTTTTCAAATCCCTCTCAAAATTGTTGAAATTCTCTTGAAGCTTTTAAAATTCTCTCTAGAATTTTCAAAATCCATGTCCACACGTTTACAATTTCACATAAAAAAATGGCTAAAATTCCAGTTGAAATTTTTTCAAAGTCCCTGAAAAATTTTCCAATTTTTGTCCCAATTCTTCCCATTCCCATTGAAACTTTTCAAATCCCTCTCAAAATTGTTGAAATTCTCTTGAAGCTTTTAAAATTCTCTCTAGAATTTTCAAAATCCATGGCCACATGTTTACAATTTCACGTCAAAAAATGGCTAAAATTCCAGTTGAAATTTTTTCAAAGTCCCTTAAAAATTTTCCAATTTTTGTCCCAATTCTTCCCATTCCCATTGAAACTTTTCAAATCCCTCTCAAAACTGTTGAAATTCTGTTGAAGCTTTTAAAATTCTCTCTAGAATTTTCAAAATCCATGGCCACATGTTTACAATTTCACGTCAAAAAATGGCTAAAATTCCAGTTGAAATTTTTTCAAAGTCCCTTAAAAATTTTCCAATTTTGGTCCCAATTCTTCCCATTCCCATTGAAACTTTTCAAATCCCTCTCAAAATTGTTGAAATTCTGTTGAAGCTTTTAAAATTCTCTCTAGAATTTTCAAAATCCATGGCCACATGTTTACAATTTCACGTCAAAAAATGGCTAAAATTCCAGTTGAAATTTTTTCAAAGTCCCTTAAAAATTTTCCAATTTTTGTCCCAATTCTTCCCATTCCCATTGAAACTTTTCAAATCCCTCTCAAAATTGTTGAAATTCTCTTGAAGCTTTTAAAATTCTCTCTAGAATTTTCAAAATCCATGTCCACATGTTTACAATTTCACATAAAAAAATGGCTAAAATTCCAGTTGAAATTTTTTCAAAGTCCCTTAAAAATTTTCCAATTTTTGTCCCAATTCTTCCCATTCCCATTGAAACTTTTCAAATCCCTCTCAAAATTGTTGAAATCCTGTTGAAGCTTTTAAAATTCTCTCTAGAATTTTCAAAATCCATGTCCACATGTTTACAATTTCACGTCAAAAAATGGCTAAAATTCCAGTTGAAATTTTTTCAAAGTCCCTTAAAAATTTTCCAATTTTTGTCCCAATTCTTCCCATTCCCATTGAAACTTTTCAAATCCCTCTCAAAACTGTTGAAATCCTATTGGAAGTTTGAAACTTCTCTCTAGAATTTTCAAAATCCACGTCAACATGTTTACAATTTCATGTCAAAATTGCTAAAATTCCAGTTGAAATTTTTTCAAAGTCCCTTAAAAATTTTCCAATTTTCGTCCCAATTCTTCCCATTCCCATTGAAACTTTTCAAATGCCTCTCAAAATGGTTGAAATTCTGTTGAAGCTTTTAAAATTCTCTCTAGAATTTTCAAAATCCATGTCCACATGTTTACAATTTCACGTCAAAAAATGGCTAAAATTCCAGTTGAAATTTTTTCAAAGTCCCTTAAAAATTTTCCAATTTTTGTCCCAATTCTTCCCATTCCCATTGAAACTTTTCAAATCCCTCTCAAAATTGTTGAAATTCTCTTGAAGCTTTTAAAATTCTCTCTAGAATTTTCAAAATCCATGGCCACATGTTTACAATTTCACGTCAAAAAATTGCTAAAATTCCAGTTGAAATTTTTTCAAAGTCCCTGAAAAATTTTCCAATTTTTGTCCCAATTCTTCCCATTCCCATTGAAACTTTTCAAATCCCTCTCAAAATTGTTGAAATTCTCTAGAAGCTTTTAAAATTCTCTCTAGAATTTTCAAAATCCATGGCCACATGTTTACAATTTCACGTCAAAAAATGGCTAAAATTCCAGTTGAAATTTTTTCAAAGTCCCTTAAAAATTTTCCAATTTTTGTCCCAATTCTTCCCATTCCCATTGAAACTTTTCAAATCCCTCTCAAAATTGTTGAAATTCTCTAGAAGCTTTTAAAATTCTCTCTAGAATTTTCAAAATCCATGGCCACATGTTTACAATTTCACGTCAAAAAATGGCTAAAATTCCAGTTGAAATTTTTTCAAAGTCCCTTAAAAATTTTCCAATTTTTGTCCCAATTCTTCCCATTCCCATTGAAACTTTTCAAATCCCTCTCAAAATTGTTGAAATTCTCTTGAAGCTTTTAAAATTCTCTCTAGAATTTTCAAAATCCATGGCCACATGTTTACAATTTCACATAAAAAAATGGCTAAAATTCCAGTTGAAATTTTTTCAAAGTCCCTGAAAAATTTTCCAATTTTTGTCCCAATTCTTCCCATTCCCATTGAAACTTTTCAAATCCCTCTCAAAATTGTTGAAATTCTCTTGAAGCTTTTAAAATTCTCTCTAGAATTTTCAAAATCCATGGACACGTTTACAATTTCACATAAAAAAATTGCTAAAATTCCAGTTGAAATTTTTTCAAAGTCCCTGAAAAATTTTCCAATTTTTGTCCCAATTCTTCCCATTCCCATTGAAACTTTTCAAATCCCTCTCAAAATTGTTGAAATTCTGTTGAAGCTTTTAAAATTCTCTCTAGAATTTTCAAAATCCATGTCCACATGTTTACAATTTCACGTCAAAAAATGGCTAAAATTCCAGTTGAAATTTTTTCAAAGTCCCTGAAAAATTTTCCAATTTTGGTCCCAATTCTTCCCATTCCCATTGAAACTTTTCAAATCCCTCTCAAAATTGTTGAAATTCTCTAGAAGCTTTTAAAATTCTCTCTAGAATTTTCAAAATCCATGGCCACATGTTTACAATTTCACGTCAAAAAATGGCTAAAATTCCAGTTGAAATTTTTTCAAAGTCCCTTAAAAATTTTCCAATTTTTGTCCCAATTCTTCCCATTCCCATTGAAACTTTTCAAATCCCTCTCAAAATTGTTGAAATTCTCTAGAAGCTTTTAAAATTCTCTCTAGAATTTTCAAAATCCATGGCCACATGTTTACAATTTCACGTCAAAAAATGGCTAAAATTCCAGTTGAAATTTTTTCAAAGTCCCTGAAAAATTTTCCAATTTTTGTCCCAATTCTTCCCATTCCCATTGAAACTTTTCAAATCCCTCTCAAAATTGTTGAAATTCTCTTGAAGCTTTTAAAATTCTCTCTAGAATTTTCAAAATCCATGGCCACATGTTTACAATTTCACATAAAAAAATGGCTAAAATTCCAGTTGAAATTTTTTCAAAGTCCCTGAAAAATTTTCCAATTTTTGTCCCAATTCTTCCCATTCCCATTGAAACTTTTCAAATCCCTCTCAAAATTGTTGAAATTCTCTTGAAGCTTTTAAAATTCTCTCTAGAATTTTCAAAATCCATGGACACGTTTACAATTTCACATAAAAAAATTGCTAAAATTCCAGTTGAAATTTTTTCAAAGTCCCTGAAAAATTTTCCAATTTTTGTCCCAATTCTTCCCATTCCCATTGAAACTTTTCAAATCCCTCTCAAAATTGTTGAAATTCTGTTGAAGCTTTTAAAATTCTCTCTAGAATTTTCAAAATCCATGTCCACATGTTTACAATTTCACGTCAAAAAATGGCTAAAATTCCAGTTGAAATTTTTTCAAAGTCCCTGAAAAATTTTCCAATTTTTGTCCCAATTCTTCCCATTCCCATTGAAACTTTTCAAATCCCTCTCAAAATTGTTGAAATTCTCTAGAAGCTTTTAAAATTCTCTCTAGAATTTTCAAAATCCATGGCCACATGTTTACAATTTCACGTCAAAAAATGGCTAAAATTCCAGTTGAAATTTTTTCAAAGTCCCTTAAAAATTTTCCAATTTTTGTCCCAATTCTTCCCATTCCCATTGAAACTTTTCAAATCCCTCTCAAAATTGTTGAAATTCTCTAGAAGCTTTTAAAATTCTCTCTAGAATTTTCAAAATCCATGTCCACATGTTTACAATTTCACGTCAAAAAATGGCTAAAATTCCAGTTGAAATTTTTTCAAAGTCCCTGAAAAATTTTCCAATTTTTGTCCCAATTCTTCCCATTCCCATTGAAACTTTTCAAATCCCTCTCAAAATTGTTGAAATTCTCTAGAAGCTTTTAAAATTCTCTCTAGAATTTTCAAAATCCATGGCCACATGTTTACAATTTCACATAAAAAAATGGCTAAAATTCCAGTTGAAATTTTTTCAAAGTCCCTGAAAAATTTTCCAATTTTTGTCCCAATTCTTCCCATTCCCATTGAAACTTTTCAAATCCCTCTCAAAATTGTTGAAATTCTCTTGAAGCTTTTAAAATTCTCTCTAGAATTTTCAAAATCCATGTCCACGTTTACAATTTCACATAAAAAAATGGCTAAAATTCCAGTTGAAATTTTTTCAAAGTCCCTTAAAAATTTTCCAATTTTTGTCCCAATTCTTCCCATTCCCATTGAAACTTTTCAAATCCCTCTCAAAATTGTTGAAATTCTGTTGAAGCTTTTAAAATTCTCTCTAGAATTTTCAAAATCCATGTCCACATGTTTACAATTTCACGTCAAAAAATTGCTAAAATTCCAGTTGAAATTTTTTCAAAGTCCCTTAAAAATTTTCCAATTTTTGTCCCAATTCTTCCCATTCCCATTGAAACTTTTCAAATCCCTCTTAAACTGTTGAAATTCTGTTGAAGCTTTTAAAATTCTCTCTAGAATTTTCAAAATCCATGGCCACATGTTTACAATTTCACGTCAAAAAATGGCTAAAATTCCAGTTGAAATTTTTTCAAAGTCCCTGAAAAATTTTCCAATTTTTGTCCCAATTCTTCCCATTCCCATTGAAACTTTTCAAATCCCTCTCAAAATGGTTGAAATTCTCTTGAAGCTTTTAAAATTCTCTCTAGAATTTTCAAAATCCATGTCCACATGTTTACAATTTCACGTCAAAAAATTGCTAAAATTCCAGTTGAAATTTTTTCAAAGTCCCTGAAAAATTTTCCAATTTTTGTCCCAATTCTTCCCATTCCCATTGAAACTTTTCAAATCCCTCTCAAAATTGTTGAAATTCTCTAGAAGCTTTTAAAATTCTCTCTAGAATTTTCAAAATCCATGTCCACATGTTTACAATTTCACGTCAAAAAATGGCTAAAATTCCAGTTGAAATTTTTTCAAAGTCCCTTAAAAATTTTCCAATTTTTGTCCCAATTCTTCCCATTCCCATTGAAACTTTTCAAATCCCTCTCAAAACTGTTGAAATTCTGTTGAAGCTTTTAAAATTCTCTCTAGAATTTTCAAAATCCATGGCCACATGTTTACAATTTCACGTCAAAAAATGGCTAAAATTCCAGTTGAAATTTTTTCAAAGTCCCTGAAAAATTTTCCAATTTTTGTCCCAATTCTTCCCATTCCCATTGAAACTTTTCAAATCCCTCTCAAAATTGTTGAAATTCTCTTGAAGCTTTTAAAATTCTCTCTAGAATTTTCAAAATCCATGTCCACATGTTTACAATTTCACGTCAAAAAATTGCTAAAATTCCAGTTGAAATTTTTTCAAAGTCCCTGAAAAATTTTCCAATTTTTGTCCCAATTCTTCCCATTCCCATTGAAACTTTTCAAATCCCTCTCAAAATTGTTGAAATTCTCTAGAAGCTTTTAAAATTCTCTCTAGAATTTTCAAAATCCATGGCCACATGTTTACAATTTCACATAAAAAAATGGCTAAAATTCCAGTTGAAATTTTTTCAAAGTCCCTGAAAAATTTTCCAATTTTTGTCCCAATTCTTCCCATTCCCATTGAAACTTTTCAAATCCCTCTCAAAATTGTTGAAATTCTCTTGAAGCTTTTAAAATTCTCTCTAGAATTTTCAAAATCCATGTCCACGTTTACAATTTCACATCAAAAAATGGCTAAAATTCCAGTTGAAATTTTTTCAAAGTCCCTGAAAAATTTTCCAATTTTTGTCCCAATTCTTCCCATTCCCATTGAAACTTTTCAAATCCCTCTCAAAATTGTTGAAATTCTCTTGAAGCTTTTAAAATTCTCTCTAGAATTTTCAAAATCCATGTCCACATGTTTACAATTTCACGTCAAAAAATTGCTAAAATTCCAGTTGAAATTTTTTCAAAGTCCCTTAAAAATTTTCCAATTTTGGTCCCAATTCTTCCCATTCCCATTGAAACTTTTCAAATCCCTCTCAAAACTGTTGAAATTCTGTTGAAGCTTTTAAAATTCTCTCTAGAATTTTCAAAATCCATGGCCACATGTTTACAATTTCACGTCAAAAAATGGCTAAAATTCCAGTTGAAATTTTTTCAAAGTCCCTGAAAAATTTTCCAATTTTTGTCCCAATTCTTCCCATTCCCATTGAAACTTTTCAAATCCCTCTCAAAATTGTGGAAATTCTGTTGAAGCTTTTAAAATTCTCTCTAGAATTTTCAAAATCCATGTCCACATGTTTACAATTTCACATAAAAAAATGGCTAAAATTCCAGTTGAAATTTTTTCAAAGTCCCTTAAAAATTTTCCAATTTTCGTCCCAATTCTTCCCATTCCCATTGAAACTTTTCAAATCCCTCTCAAAATTGTTGAAATTCTCTTGAAGCTTTTAAAATTCTCTCTAGAATTTTCAAAATCCATGTCCACATGTTTACAATTTCACGTCAAAAAATGGCTAAAATTCCAGTTGAAATTTTTTCAAAGTCCCTTAAAAATTTTCCAATTTTGGTCCCAATTCTTCCCATTCCCATTGAAACTTTTCAAATCCCTCTCAAAATTGTTGAAATTCTCTTGAAGCTTTTAAAATTCTCTCTAGAATTTTCAAAATCCATGGCCACATGTTTACAATTTCACGTCAAAAAATTGCTAAAATTCCAGTTGAAATTTTTTCAAAGTCCCTGAAAAATTTTCCAATTTTTGTCCCAATTCTTCCCATTCCCATTGAAACTTTTCAAATCCCTCTCAAAATTGTTGAAATTCTCTAGAAGCTTTTAAAATTCTCTCTAGAATTTTCAAAATCCATGTCCACATGTTTACAATATCACGTCAAAAAATGGCTAAAATTCCAGTTGAAATTTTTTCAAAGTCCCTTAAAAATTTTCCAATTTTTGTCCCAATTCTTCCCATTCCCATTGAAACTTTTCAAATCCCTCTCAAAATTGTTGAAATTCTCTAGAAGCTTTTAAAATTCTCTCTAGAATTTTCAAAATCCATGGCCACATGTTTACAATTTCACGTCAAAAAATGGCTAAAATTCCAGTTGAAATTTTTTCAAAGTCCCTGAAAAATTTTCCAATTTTTGTCCCAATTCTTCCCATTCCCATTGAAACTTTTCAAATCCCTCTCAAAATTGTTGAAATTCTCTTGAAGCTTTTAAAATTCTCTCTAGAATTTTCAAAATCCATGGCCACATGTTTACAATTTCACATAAAAAAATGGCTAAAATTCCAGTTGAAATTTTTTCAAAGTCCCTGAAAAATTTTCCAATTTTTGTCCCAATTCTTCCCATTCCCATTGAAACTTTTCAAATCCCTCTCAAAATTGTTGAAATTCTCTTGAAGCTTTTAAAATTCTCTCTAGAATTTTCAAAATCCATGGACACGTTTACAATTTCACATAAAAAAATTGCTAAAATTCCAGTTGAAATTTTTTCAAAGTCCCTGAAAAATTTTCCAATTTTTGTCCCAATTCTTCCCATTCCCATTGAAACTTTTCAAATCCCTCTCAAAATTGTTGAAATTCTGTTGAAGCTTTTAAAATTCTCTCTAGAATTTTCAAAATCCATGTCCACATGTTTACAATTTCACGTCAAAAAATGGCTAAAATTCCAGTTGAAATTTTTTCAAAGTCCCTTAAAAATTTTCCAATTTTTGTCCCAATTCTTCCCATTCCCATTGAAACTTTTCAAATCCCTCTCAAAACTGTTGAAATTCTGTTGAAGCTTTTAAAATTCTCTCTAGAATTTTCAAAATCCATGGCCACATGTTTACAATTTCACGTCAAAAAATGGCTAAAATTCCAGTTGAAATTTTTTCAAAGTCCCTTAAAAATTTTCCAATTTTTGTCCCAATTCTTCCCATTCCCATTGAAACTTTTCAAATCCCTCTCAAAATTGTTGAAATTCTGTTGAAGCTTTTAAAATTCTCTCTAGAATTTTCAAAATCCATGGCCACATGTTTACAATTTCACGTCAAAAAATGGCTAAAATTCCAGTTGAAATTTTTTCAAAGTCCCTTAAAAATTTTCCAATTTTTGTCCCAATTCTTCCCATTCCCATTGAAACTTTTCAAATCCCTCTCAAAATGGTTGAAATTCTCTTGAAGCTTTTAAAATTCTCTCTAGAATTTTCAAAATCCATGTCCACATGTTTACAATTTCACATAAAAAAATGGCTAAAATTCCAGTTGAAATTTTTTCAAAGTCCCTTAAAAATTTTCCAATTTTTGTCCCAATTCTTCCCATTCCCATTGAAACTTTTCAAATCCCTCTCAAAATTGTTGAAATTCTCTTGAAGCTTTTAAAATTCTCTCTAGAATTTTCAAAATCCATGTCCACATGTTTACAATTTCACGTCAAAAAATGGCTAAAATTCCAGTTGAAATTTTTTCAAAGTCCCTTAAAAATTTTCCAATTTTCGTCCCAATTCTTCCCATTCCCATTGAAACTTTTCAAATCCCTCTCAAAACTGTTGAAATCCTATTGGAAGTTTGAAACTTCTCTCTAGAATTTTCAAAATCCACGTCAACATGTTTACAATTTCACGTCAAAATTGCTAAAATTCCAGTTGAAATTTTTTCAAAGTCCCTTCAAAATTTTCCAATTTTCGTCCCAATTCTTCCCATTCCCATTGAAACTTTTCAAATCCCTCTCAAAATGGTTGAAATTCTGTTGAAGCTTTTAAAATTCTCTCTAGAATTTTCAAAATCCATGTCCACATGTTTACAATTTCACATAAAAAAATGGCTAAAATTCCAGTTGAAATTTTTTCAAAGTCCCTTAAAAATTTTCCAATTTTGGTCCCAATTCTTCCCATTCCCATTGAAACTTTTCAAATCCCTCTCAAAATTGTTGAAATTCTGTTGAAGCTTTTAAAATTCTCTCTAGAATTTTCAAAATCCATGGCCACATGTTTACAATTTCACGTCAAAAAATGGCTAAAATTCCAGTTGAAATTTTTTCAAAGTCCCTGAAAAATTTTCCAATTTTTGTCCCAATTCTTCCCATTCCCATTGAAACTTTTCAAATCCCTCTCAAAATTGTTGAAATTCTCTTGAAGCTTTTAAAATTCTCTCTAGAATTTTCAAAATCCATGGCCACATGTTTACAATTTCACGTCAAAAAATGGCTAAAATTCCAGTTGAAATTTTTTCAAAGTCCCTTAAAAATTTTCCAATTTTTGTCCCAATTCTTCCCATTCCCATTGAAACTTTTCAAATCCCTCTCAAAATGGTTGAAATTCTCTTGAAGCTTTTAAAATTCTCTCTAGAATTTTCAAAATCTATGTCCACATGTTTACAATTTCACGTCAAAATTGCTAAAATTCCAGTTGAAATTTTTTCAAAGTCCCTTAAAAATTTTCCAATTTTCGTCCCAATTCTTCCCATTCCCATTGAAACTTTTCAAATCCCTCTCAAAATTGTTGAAATTCTCTTGAAGCTTTTAAAATTCTCTCTAGAATTTTCAAAATCCATGTCCACATGTTTACAATTTCACGTCAAAATTGCTAAAATTCCAGTTGAAATTTTTTCAAAGTCCCTGAAAAATTTTCCAATTTTTGTCCCAATTCTTCCCATTCCCATTGAAACTTTTCAAATCCCTCTCAAAATTGTTGAAATTCTGTTGAAGCTTTTAAAATTCTCTCTAGAATTTTCAAAATCCATGGCCACATGTTTACAATTTCACATAAAAAAATGGCTAAAATTCCAGTTGAAATTTTTTCAAAGTCCCTTAAAAATTTTCCAATTTTTGTCCCAATTCTTCCCATTCCCATTGAAACTTTTCAAATCCCTCTCAAAATTGTTGAAATTCTCTTGAAGCTTTTAAAATTCTCTCTAGAATTTTCAAAATCCATGTCCACATGTTTACAATTTCACGTCAAAAAATGGCTAAAATTCCAGTTGAAATTTTTTCAAAGTCCCTTAAAAATTTTCCAATTTTTGTCCCAATTCTTCCCATTCCCATTGAAACTTTTCAAATCCCTCTCGAAACTGTTGAAATTCTGTTGAAGCTTTTAAAATTCTCTCTAGAATTTTCAAAATCCATGGCCACATGTTTACAATTTAACATCAAAAAATAGCTAAAATTCCAGTTGAAATTTTTTCAAAGTCCCTTAAAAATTTTCCAATTTTGGTCCCAATTCTTCCCATTCCCATTGAAACTTTTCAAATCCCTCTCAAAATTGTTGAAATTCTGTTGAAGCTTTTAAAATTCTCTCTAGAATTTTCAAAATCCACGTCAACATGTTTACAATTTCACGTCAAAATTGCTAAAATTCCAGTTGAAATTTTTTCAAAGTCCCTTAAAAATTTTCCAATTTTCGTCCCAATTCTTCCCATTCCCATTGAAACTTTTCAAATCCCTCTCAAAATGGTTGAAATTCTGTTGAAGCTTTTAAAATTCTCTCTGGAATTTTCAAAATCCATGTCCACATGTTTACAATTTCACATAAAAAAATGGCTAAAATTCCAGTTGAAATTTTTTCAAAGTCCCTTAAAAATTTTCCAATTTTGGTCCCAATTCTTCCCATTCCCATTGAAACTTTTCAAATCCCTCTCAAAATTGTTGAAATTCTGTTGAAGCTTTTAAAATTCTCTCTAGAATTTTCAAAATCCATGTCCACTTGTTTACAATTTCACGTCAAAAAATGGCTAAAATTCCAGTTGAAATTTTTTCAAAGTCCCTTAAAAATTTTCCAATTTTTGTCCCAATTCTTCCCATTCCCATTGAAACTTTTCAAATCCCTCTCAAAATTGTTGAAATTCTGTTGAAGCTTTTAAAATTCTCTCTAGAATTTTCAAAATCCATGTCCACATGTTTACAATTTCACGTCAAAAAATGGCTAAAATTCCAGTTGAAATTTTTTCAAAGTCCCTTAAAAATTTTCCAATTTTTGTCCCAATTCTTCCCATTCCCATTGAAACTTTTCAAATCCCTCTCAAAATTGTTGAAATTCTCTAGAAGCTTTTAAAATTCTCTCTAGAATTTTCAAAATCCATGGCCACATGTTTACAATTTCACATAAAAAAATTGCTAAAATTCCAGTTGAAATTTTTTCAAAGTCCCTTAAAAATTTTCCAATTTTTGTCCCAATTCTTCCCATTCCCATTGAAACTTTTCAAATCCCTCTCAAAATTGTTGATATTCTGTTGAAGCTTTTAAAATTCTCTCTAGAATTTTCAAAATCCATGTCCACATGTTTACAATTTCACGTCAAAAAATGGCTAAAATTCCAGTTGAAATTTTTTCAAAGTCCCTTAAAAATTTTCCAATTTTTGTCCCAATTCTTCCCATTCCCATTGAAACTTTTCAAATCCCTCTCAAAACTGTTGAAATTCTGTTGAAGCTTTTAAAATTCTCTCTAGAATTTTCAAAATCCATGGCCACATGTTTACAATTTCACGTCAAAAAATGGCTAAAATTCCAGTTGAAATTTTTTCAAAGTCCCTTAAAAATTTTCCAATTTTTGTCCCAATTCTTCCCATTCCCATTGAAACTTTTCAAATCCCTCTCAAAATGGTTGAAATTCTCTTGAAGCTTTTAAAATTCTCTCTAGAATTTTCAAAATCCATGTCCACATGTATACAATTTCACGTCAAAATTGCTAAAATTCCAGTTGAAATTTTTTCAAAGTCCCTTAAAAATTTTCCAATTTTCGTCCCAATTCTTCCCATTCCCATTGAAACTTTTCAAATCCCTCTCAAAATTGTTGAAATTCTCTTGAAGCTTTTAAAATTCTCTCTAGAATTTTCAAAATCCATGTCCACATGTTTACAATTTCACGTCAAAAAATTGCTAAAATTCCAGTTGAAATTTTTTCAAAGTCCCTGAAAAATTTTCCAATTTTCGTTCCAATTCTTCCCATTCCCATTGAAACTTTTCAAATCCCTCTCAAAATTGTTGAAATTCTGTTGAAGCTTTTAAAATTCTCTCTAGAATTTTCAAAATCCATGGCCACATGTTTACAATTTCACATAAAAAAATTGCTAAAATTCCAGTTGAAATTTTTTCAAAGTCCCTTAAAAATTTTCCAATTTTTGTCCCAATTCTTCCCATTCCCATTGAAACTTTTCA
Organism: Streptopelia decaocto; assembly: GCF_964273445.1. Classification (NCBI taxonomy): domain Eukaryota; kingdom Metazoa; phylum Chordata; class Aves; order Columbiformes; family Columbidae; genus Streptopelia; species Streptopelia decaocto. Next base: position 50,832 of record NW_028115489.1, on the reverse strand, counting down.
AATCCCTCTCAAAATGGTTGAAATTCTCTTGAAGCTTTTAAAATTCTCTCTAGAATTTTCAAAATCCATGTCCACATGTTTACAATTTCACGTCAAAATTGCTAAAATTCCAGTTGAAATTTTTTCAAAGTCCCTTAAAAATTTTCCAATTTTTGTCCCAATTCTTCCCATTCCCATTGAAACTTTTCAAATCCCTCTCAAAATTGTTGAAATTCTCTTGAAGCTTTTAAAATTCTCTCTAGAATTTTCAAAATCCATGGCCACATGTTTACAATTTCACGTCAAAATTGCTAAAATTCCAGTTGAAATTTTTTCAAAGTCCCTGAAAAATTTTCCAATTTTTGTCCCAATTCTTCCCATTCCCATTGAAACTTTTCAAATCCCTCTCAAAATGGTTGAAATTCTCTTGAAGCTTTTAAAATTCTCTCTAGAATTTTCAAAATCCATGTCCACATGTTTACAATTTCACGTCAAAATTGCTAAAATTCCAGTTGAAATTTTTTCAAAGTCCCTTAAAAATTTTCCAATTTTCGTCCCAATTCTTCCCATTCCCATTGAAACTTTTCAAATCCCTCTCAAAATTGTTGAAATTCTCTTGAAGCTTTTAAAATTCTCTCTAGAATTTTCAAAATCCATGTCCACATGTTTACAATTTCACGTCAAAAAATTGCTAAAATTCCAGTTGAAATTTTTTCAAAGTCCCTGAAAAATTTTCCAATTTTCGTTCCAATTCTTCCCATTCCCATTGAAACTTTTCAAATCCCTCTCAAAATTGTTGAAATTCTGTTGAAGCTTTTAAAATTCTCTCTAGAATTTTCAAAATCCATGGCCACATGTTTACAATTTCACATAAAAAAATTGCTAAAATTCCAGTTGAAATTTTTTCAAAGTCCCTTAAAAATTTTCCAATTTTTGTCCCAATTCTTCCCATTCCCATTGAAACTTTTCAAATCCCTCTCAAAATGGTTGATATTCTGTTGAAGCTTTTAAAATTCTCTCTAGAATTTTCAAAATCCATGTCCACATGTTTACAATTTCACGTCAAAATGGCTAAAATTCCAGTTGAAATTTTTTCAAAGTCCCTTAAAAATTTTCCAATTTTTGTCCCAATTCTTCCCATTCCCATTGAAACTTTTCAAATCCCTCTCAAAATTGTTGAAATTCTCTTGAAGCTTTTAAAATTCTCTCTAGAATTTTCAAAATCCATGTCCACATGTTTACAATTTCACGTCAAAAAATGGCTAAAATTCCAGTTGAAATTTTTTCAAAGTCCCTGAAAAATTTTCCAATTTTTGTCCCAATTCTTCCCATTCCCATTGAAACTTTTCAAATCCCTCTCAAAATTGTTGAAATTCTCTTGAAGCTTTTAAAATTCTCTCTAGAATTTTCAAAATCCATGGCCACATGTTTACAATTTCACGTCAAAAAATGGCTAAAATTCCAGTTGAAATTTTTTCAAAGTCCCTTAAAAATTTTCCAATTTTGGTCCCAATTCTTCCCATTCCCATTGAAACTTTTCAAATCCCTCTCAAAATTGTTGAAATTCTGTTGAAGCTTTTAAAATTCTCTCTAGAATTTTCAAAATCCATGGCCACATGTTTACAATTTCACATTAAAAAATGGCTAAAATTCCAGTTGAAATTTTTTCAAAGTCCCTTAAAAATTTTCCAATTTTTGTCCCAATTCTTCCCATTCCCATTGAAACTTTTCAAATCCCTCTCAAAATTGTTGAAATTCTGTTGAAGCTTTTAAAATTCTCTCTGGAATTTTCAAAATCCATGTCCACTTGTTTACAATTTCACGTCAAAAAATGGCTAAAATTCCAGTTGAAATTTTTTCAAAGTCCCTTAAAAATTTTCCAATTTTTGTCCCAATTCTTCCCATTCCCATTGAAACTTTTCAAATCCCTCTCAAAATGGTTGAAATTCTGTTGAAGCTTTTAAAATTCTCTCTGGAATTTTCAAAATCCATGTCCACTTGTTTACAATTTCACGTCAAAAAATGGCTAAAATTCCAGTTGAAATTTTTTCAAAGTCCCTTAAAAATTTTCCAATTTTGGTCCCAATTCTTCCCATTCCCATTGAAACTTTTCAAATCCCTCTCAAAATTGTTGAAATTCTGTTGAAGCTTTTAAAATTCTCTCTAGAATTTTCAAAATCCATGGCCACATGTTTACAATTTCACATAAAAAAATTGCTAAAATTCCAGTTGAAATTTTTTCAAAGTCCCTTAAAAATTTTCCAATTTTTGTCCCAATTCTTCCCATTCCCATTGAAACTTTTCAAATCCCTCTCAAAATTGTTGAAATTCTCTTGAAGCTTTTAAAATTCTCTCTAGAATTTTCAAAATCCATGTCCACATGTTTACAATTTCACGTCAAAAAATGGCTAAAATTCCAGTTGAAATTTTTTCAAAGTCCCTTAAAAATTTTCCAATTTTTGTCCCAATTCTTCCCATTCCCATTGAAACTTTTCAAATCCCTCTCAAAATTGTTGAAATTCTCTAGAAGCTTTTAAAATTCTCTCTAGAATTTTCAAAATCCATGGCCACATGTTTACAATTTCACGTCAAAAAATTGCTAAAATTCCAGTTGAAATTTTTTCAAAGTCCCTTAAAAATTTTCAAATTTTCGTCCCAATTCTTCCCATTCCCATTGAATCTTTTCAAATCCCTCTCAAAATTGTTGAAATTCTCTTGAAGCTTTTAAAATTCTCTCTAGAATTTTCAAAATCCATGGCCACATGTTTACAATTTCACGTCAAAAAATGGCTAAAATTCCAGTTGAAATTTTTTCAAAGTCCCTTAAAAATTTTCCAATTTTTGTCCCAATTCTTCCCATTCCCATTGAAACTTTTCAAATCCCTCTCAAAATTGTTGAAATTCTGTTGAAGCTTTTAAAATTCTCTCTAGAATTTTCAAAATCCATGTCCACATGTTTACAATTTCACGTCAAAAAATGGCTAAAATTCCAGTTGAAATTTTTTCAAAGTCCCTTAAAAATTTTCCAATTTTTGTCCCAATTCTTCCCATTCCCATTGAAACTTTTCAAATCCCTCTCAAAATTGTTGAAATTCTCTAGAAGCTTTTAAAATTCTCTCTAGAATTTTCAAAATCCATGTCCACATGTTTACAATTTCACGTCAAAATTGCTAAAATTCCAGTTGAAATTTTTTCAAAGTCCCTGAAAAATTTTCCAATTTTCGTTCCAATTCTTCCCATTCCCATTGAAACTTTTCAAATCCCTCTCAAAATTGTTGAAATTCTGTTGAAGCTTTTAAAATTCTCTCTAGAATTTTCAAAATCCATGTCCACATGTTTACAATTTCACGTCAAAATTGCTAAAATTCCAGTTGAAATTTTTTCAAAGTCCCTTAAAAATTTTCCATTTTTTGTCCCAATTCTTCCCATTCCCATTGAAACTTTTCAAATCCCTCTCAAAATTGTTGAAATTCTGTTGAAGCTTTTAAAATTCTCTCTAGAATTTTCAAAATCCATGGCCACATGTTTACAATTTCACATAAAAAAATGGCTAAAATTCCAGTTGAAATTTTTTCAAAGTCCCTTCAAAATTTTCCAATTTTTGTCCCAATTCTTCCCATTCCCATTGAAACTTTTCAAATCCCTCTCAAAATTGTTGAAATTCTCTTGAAGCTTTTAAAATTCTCTCTAGAATTTTCAAAATCCATGGCCACATGTTTACAATTTCACGTCAAAAAATGGCTAAAATTCCAGTTGAAATTTTTTCAAAGTCCCTTAAAAATTTTCCAATTTTCGTCCCAATTCTTCCCATTCCCATTGAAACTTTTCAAATCCCTCTCAAAATTGTTGAAATTCTCTTGAAGCTTTTAAAATTCTCTCTAGAATTTTCAAAATCCATGGCCACATGTTTACAATTTCACATAAAAAAATGGCTAAAATTCCAGTTGAAATTTTTTCAAAGTCCCTTAAAAATTTTCCAATTTTTGTCCCAATTCTTCCCATTCCCATTGAAACTTTTCAAATCCCTCTCAAAATTGTTGATATTCTGTTGAAGCTTTTAAAATTCTCTCTAGAATTTTCAAAATCCATGTCCACATGTTTACAATTTCACGTCAAAAAATGGCTAAAATTCCAGTTGAAATTTTTTCAAAGTCCCTTAAAAATTTTCCAATTTTTGTCCCAATTCTTCCCATTCCCATTGAAACTTTTCAAATCCCTCTCAAAACTGTTGAAATTCTGTTGAAGCTTTTAAAATTCTCTCTAGAATTTTCAAAATCCATGGCCACATGTTTACAATTTCACGTCAAAAAATTGCTAAAATTCCAGTTGAAATTTTTTCAAAGTCCCTTAAAAATTTTCAAATTTTCGTCCCAATTCTTCCCATTCCCATTGAATCTTTTCAAATCCCTCTCAAAATTGTTGAAATTCTCTTGAAGCTTTTAAAATTCTCTCTAGAATTTTCAAAATCCATGGCCACATGTTTACAATTTCACGTCAAAAAATGGCTAAAATTCCAGTTGAAATTTTTTCAAAGTCCCTTAAAAATTTTCCAATTTTTGTCCCAATTCTTCCCATTCCCATTGAAACTTTTCAAATCCCTCTCAAAATTGTTGAAATTCTCTTGAAGCTTTTAAAATTCTCTCTAGAATTTTCAAAATCCATGTCCACATGTTTACAATTTCACGTCAAAAAATGGCTAAAATTCCAGTTGAAATTTTTTCAAAGTCCCTTAAAAATTTTCCAATTTTTGTCCCAATTCTTCCCATTCCCATTGAAACTTTTCAAATCCCTCTCAAAATTGTTGAAATTCTCTAGAAGCTTTTAAAATTCTCTCTAGAATTTTCAAAATCCATGGCCACATGTTTACAATTTCACGTCAAAATTGCTAAAATTCCAGTTGAAATTTTTTCAAAGTCCCTTAAAAATTTTCCAATTTTCGTTCCAATTCTTCCCATTCCCATTGAAACTTTTCAAATCCCTCTCAAAATTGTTGAAATTCTGTTGAAGCTTTTAAAATTCTCTCTAGAATTTTCAAAATCCATGTCCACATGTTTACAATTTCACGTCAAAATTGCTAAAATTCCAGTTGAAATTTTTTCAAAGTCCCTTAAAAATTTTCCATTTTTTGTCGCAATTCTTCCCATTCCCATTGAAACTTTTCAAATCCCTCTCAAAATTGTTGAAATTCTGTTGAAGCTTTTAAAATTCTCTCTAGAATTTTCAAAATCCATGGCCACATGTTTACAATTTCACATAAAAAAATGGCTAAAATTCCAGTTGAAATTTTTTCAAAGTCCCTTCAAAATTTTCCAATTTTTGTCCCAATTCTTCCCATTCCCATTGAAACTTTTCAAATCCCTCTCAAAATTGTTGAAATTCTCTTGAAGCTTTTAAAATTCTCTCTAGAATTTTCAAAATCCATGGCCACATGTTTACAATTTCACGTCAAAAAATAGCTAAAATTCCAGTTGAAATTTTTTCAAAGTCCCTTAAAAATTTTCCAATTTTTGTCCCAATTCTTCCCATTCCCATTGAAACTTTTCAAATCCCTCTCAAAATTGTTGAAATTCTCTTGAAGCTTTTAAAATTCTCTCTAGAATTTTCAAAATCCATGGCCACATGTTTACAATTTCACGTCAAAAAATGGCTAAAATTCCAGTTGAAATTTTTTCAAAGTCCCTTAAAAATTTTCCAATTTTTGTCCCAATTCTTCCCATTCCCATTGAAACTTTTCAAATCCCTCTCAAAACTGTTGAAATTCTGTTGAAGCTTTTAAAATTCTCTCTAGAATTTTCAAAATCCATGGCCACATGTTTACAATTTCACGTCAAAAAATGGCTAAAATTCCAGTTGAAATTTTTTCAAAGTCCCTTAAAAATTTTCCAATTTTTGTCCCAATTCTTCCCATTCCCATTGAAACTTTTCAAATCCCTCTCAAAATTGTTGAAATTCTGTTGAAGCTTTTAAAATTCTCTCTAGAATTTTCAAAATCCATGGCCACATGTTTACAATTTCACGTCAAAAAATGGCTAAAATTCCAGTTGAAATTTTTTCAAAGTCCCTTAAAAATTTTCCAATTTTTGTCCCAATTCTTCCCATTCCCATTGAAACTTTTCAAATCCCTCTCAAAACTGTTGAAATCCTATTGAAAGTTTGAAACTTCTCTCTAGAATTTTCAAAATCCACGTCAACATGTTTACAATTTCACGTCAAAATTGCTAAAATTCCAGTTGAAATTTTTTCAAAGTCCCTTAAAAATTTTCCAATTTTTGTCCCAATTCTTCCCATTCCCATTGAAACTTTTCAAATCCCTCTCAAAATTGTTGAAATTCTGTTGAAGCTTTTAAAATTCTCTCTAGAATTTTCAAAATCCATGGCCACATGTTTACAATTTCACGTCAAAAAATTGCTAAAATTCCAGTTGAAATTTTTTCAAAGTCCCTTAAAAATTTTCCAATTTTTGTCCCAATTCTTCCCATTCCCATTGAAACTTTTCAAATCCCTCTCAAAATTGTTGAAATTCTGTTGAAGCTTTTAAAATTCTCTCTAGAATTTTCAAAATTTATGTCCACATGTTTACAATTTCACGTCAAAAAATGGCTAAAATTCCAGTTGAAATTTTTTCAAAGTCCCTTAAAAATTTTCCAATTTTTGTCCCAATTCTTCCCATTCCCATTGAAACTTTTCAAATCCCTCTCAAAATTGTTGAAATTCTCTTGAAGCTTTTAAAATTCTCTCTAGAATTTTCAAAATCCATGGCCACATGTTTACAATTTCACGTCAAAAAATGGCTAAAATTCCAGTTGAAATTTTTTCAAAGTCCCTTAAAAATTTTCCAATTTTTGTCCCAATTCTTCCCATTCCCATTGAAACTTTTCAAAACCCTCTCAAAATTGTTGAAATTCTGTTGAAGCTTTTAAAATTCTCTCTAGAATTTTCAAAATCCATGTCCACATGTTTACAATTTCACGTCAAAAAATGGCTAAAATTCCAGTTGAAATTTTTTCAAAGTCCCTTAAAATTTTTCCAATTTTTGTCCCAATTCTTCCCATTCCCATTGAAACTTTTCAAATCCCTCTCAAAATTGTTGAAATTCTGTTGAAGCTTTTAAAATTCTCTCTAGAATTTTCAAAATCCATGTCCACATGTTTACAATTTCACGTCAAAATTGCTAAAATTCCAGTTGAAATTTTTTCAAAGTCCCTTAAAAATTTTCCAATTTTTGTCCCAATTCTTCCCATTCCCATTGAAACTTTTCAAATCCCTCTCAAAATTGTTGAAATTCTCTTGAAGCTTTTAAAATTCTCTCTAGAATTTTCAAAATCCATGGCCACATGTTTACAATTTCACGTCAAAAAATGGCTAAAATTCCAGTTGAAATTTTTTCAAAGTCCCTTAAAAATTTTCCAATTTTTGTCCCAATTCTTCCCATTCCCATTGAAACTTTTCAAATCCCTCTCAAAATTGTTGAAATTCTCTTGAAGCTTTTAAAATTCTCTCTAGAATTTTCAAAATCCATGTCCACATGTTTACAATTTCACATAAAAAAATTGCTAAAATTCCAGTTGAAATTTTTTCAAAGTCCCTGAAAAATTTTCCAATTTTTGTCCCAATTCTTCCCATTCCCATTGAAACTTTTCAAATCCCTCTCAAAATTGTTGAAATTCTCTTGAAGCTTTTAAAATTCTCTCTAGAATTTTCAAAATCCATGGCCACATGTTTACAATTTCACGTCAAAAAATGGCTAAAATTCCAGTTGAAATTTTTTCCAAGTCCCTTAAAAATTTTCCAATTTTTGTCCCAATTCTTCCCATTCCCATTGAAACTTTTCAAATCCCTCTCAAAACTGTTGAAATTCTGTTGAAGCTTTTAAAATTCTCTCTAGAATTTTCAAAATCCATGGCCACATGTTTACAATTTCACGTCAAAAAATTGCTAAAATTCCAGTTGAAATTTTTTCAAAGTCCCTTAAAAATTTTCCAATTTTTGTCCCAATTCTTCCCATTCCCATTGAAACTTTTCAAATCCCTCTCAAAATTGTTGAAATTCTGTTGAAGCTTTTAAAATTCTCTCTAGAATTTTCAAAATCCATGTCCACATGTTTACAATTCCACATAAAAAAATTGCTAAAATTCCAGTTGAAATTTTTTCAAAGTCCCTCAAAAATTTTCCAATTTTTGTCCCAATTCTTCCCATTCCCATTGAAACTTTTCAAATCCCTCTCAAAACTGTTGAAATCCTATTGAAAGTTTGAAACTTCTCTCTAGAATTTTCAAAATCCACTTCAACATGTTTACAATTTCACGTCAAAATTGCTAAAATTCCAGTTGAAATTTTTTCAAAGTCCCTTAAAAATTTTCCAATTTTTGTCCCAATTCTTCCCATTCCCATTGAAACTTTTCAAAACCCTCTCAAAATTGTTGAAATTCTCTTGAAGCTTTTAAAATTCTCTCTAGAATTTTCAAAATCCATGGCCACATGTTTACAATTTCACGTCAAAAAATGGCTAAAATTCCAGTTGAAATTTTTTCAAAGTCCCTGAAAAATTTTCCAATTTTTGTCCCAATTCTTCCCATTCCCATTGAAACTTTTCAAATCCCTCTCAAAATTGTTGAAATTCTGTTGAAGCTTTTAAAATTCTCTCTAGAATTTTCAAAATCCATGGCCACATGTTTACAATTTCACGTCAAAATTGCTAAAATTCCAGTTGAAATTTTTTCAAAGTCCCTTAAAAATTTTCCAATTTTTGTCCCAATTCTTCCCATTCCCATTGAAACTTTTCAAATCCCTCTCAAAACTGTTGAAATCCTATTGAAAGTTTGAAACTTCTCTCTAGAATTTTCAAAATCCACGTCAACATGTTTACAATTTCACGTCAAAATTGCTAAAATTCCAGTTGAAATTTTTTCAAAGTCCCTTAAAAATTTTCCAATTTTTGTCCCAATTCTTCCCATTCCCATTGAAACTTTTCAAATCCCTCTCAAAATTGTTGAAATTCTGTTGAAGCTTTTAAAATTCTCTCTAGAATTTTCAAAATCCATGGCCACATGTTTACAATTTCACGTAAAAAAATTGCTAAAATTCCAGTTGAAATTTTTTCAAAGTCCCTTAAAAATTTTCCAATTTTTGTCCCAATTCTTCCCATTCCCATTGAAACTTTTCAAATCCCTCTCAAAATTGTTGAAATTCTGTTGAAGCTTTTAAAATTCTCTCTAGAATTTTCAAAATTTATGTCCACATGTTTACAATTTCACGTCAAAAAATGGCTAAAATTCCAGTTGAAATTTTTTCAAAGTCCCTGAAAAATTTTCCAATTTTTGTCCCAATTCTTCCCATTCCCATTGAAACTTTTCAAATCCCTCTCAAAATTGTTGAAATTCTCTTGAAGCTTTTAAAATTCTCTCTAGAATTTTCAAAATCCATGGCCACATGTTTACAATTTCACATAAAAAAATGGCTAAAATTCCAGTTGAAATTTTTTCAAAGTCCCTTAAAAATTTTCCAATTTTTGTCCCAATTCTTCCCATTCCCATTGAAACTTTTCAAAACCCTCTCAAAATTGTTGAAATTCTGTTGAAGCTTTTAAAATTCTCTCTAGAATTTTCAAAATCCATGTCCACATGTTTACAATTTCACGTCAAAAAATGGCTAAAATTCCAGTTGAAATTTTTTCAAAGTCCCTTAAAATTTTTCCAATTTTTGTCCCAATTCTTCCCATTCCCATTGAAACTTTTCAAATCCCTCTCAAAATTGTTGAAATTCTGTTGAAGCTTTTAAAATTCTCTCTAGAATTTTCAAAATCCATGTCCACATGTTTACAATTTCACGTCAAAATTGCTAAAATTCCAGTTGAAATTTTTTCAAAGTCCCTTAAAAATTTTCCAATTTTTGTCCCAATTCTTCCCATTCCCATTGAAACTTTTCAAATCCCTCTCAAAATTGTTGAAATTCTCTTGAAGCTTTTAAAATTCTCTCTAGAATTTTCAAAATCCATGGCCACATGTTTACAATTTCACGTCAAAAAATGGCTAAAATTCCAGTTGAAATTTTTTCAAAGTCCCTTAAAAATTTTCCAATTTTTGTCCCAATTCTTCCCATTCCCATTGAAACTTTTCAAATCCCTCTCAAAATTGTTGAAATTCTCTTGAAGCTTTTAAAATTCTCTCTAGAATTTTCAAAATCCATGTCCACATGTTTACAATTTCACATAAAAAAATTGCTAAAATTCCAGTTGAAATTTTTTCAAAGTCCCTGAAAAATTTTCCAATTTTTGTCCCAATTCTTCCCATTCCCATTGAAACTTTTCAAATCCCTCTCAAAATTGTTGAAATTCTCTTGAAGCTTTTAAAATTCTCTCTAGAATTTTCAAAATCCATGGCCACATGTTTACAATTTCACGTCAAAAAATGGCTAAAATTCCAGTTGAAATTTTTTCCAAGTCCCTTAAAAATTTTCCAATTTTTGTCCCAATTCTTCCCATTCCCATTGAAACTTTTCAAATCCCTCTCAAAACTGTTGAAATTCTGTTGAAGCTTTTAAAATTCTCTCTAGAATTTTCAAAATCCATGGCCACATGTTTACAATTTCACGTCAAAAAATTGCTAAAATTCCAGTTGAAATTTTTTCAAAGTCCCTTAAAAATTTTCCAATTTTTGTCCCAATTCTTCCCATTCCCATTGAAACTTTTCAAATCCCTCTCAAAATTGTTGAAATTCTGTTGAAGCTTTTAAAATTCTCTCTAGAATTTTCAAAATCCATGTCCACATGTTTACAATTTCACATAAAAAAATGGCTAAAATTCCAGTTGAAATTTTTTCAAAGTCCCTTAAAAATTTTCCAATTTTTGTCCCAATTCTTCCCATTCCCATTGAAACTTTTCAAATCCCTCTCAAAACTGTTGAAATCCTATTGAAAGTTTGAAACTTCTCTCTAGAATTTTCAAAATCCACTTCAACATGTTTACAATTTCACGTCAAAATTGCTAAAATTCCAGTTGAAATTTTTTCAAAGTCCCTTAAAAATTTTCCAATTTTTGTCCCAATTCTTCCCATTCCCATTGAAACTTTTCAAATCCCTCTCAAAATTGTTGAAATTCTCTTGAAGCTTTTAAAATTCTCTCTAGAATTTTCAAAATCCATGGCCACATGTTTACAATTTCACGTCAAAAAATTGCTAAAATTCCAGTTGAAATTTTTTCAAAGTCCCTGAAAAATTTTCCAATTTTTGTCCCAATTCTTCCCATTCCCATTGAAACTTTTCAAATCCCTCTCAAAATTGTTGAAATTCTGTTGAAGCTTTTAAAATTCTCTCTAGAATTTTCAAAATTTATGTCCACATGTTTACAATTTCACGTCAAAAAATGGCTAAAATTCCAGTTGAAATTTTTTCAAAGTCCCTTAAAAATTTTCCAATTTTCGTCCCAATTCTTCCCATTCCCATTGAATCTTTTCAAATCCCTCTCAAAATTGTTGAAATTCTGTTGAAGCTTTTAAAATTCTCTCTAGAATTTTCAAAATCCATGGCCACATGTTTACAATTTCACGTCAAAAAATGGCTAAAATTCCAGTTGAAATTTTTTCAAAGTCCCTTAAAAATTTTCCAATTTTTGTCCCAATTCTTCCCATTCCCATTGAAACTTTTCAAATCCCTCTCAAAATTGTTGAAATTCTGTTGAAGCTTTTAAAATTCTCTCTAGAATTTTCAAAATCCATGTCCACATGTTTACAATTTCACGTCAAAAAATGGCTAAAATTCCAGTTGAAATTTTTTCAAAGTCCCTTAAAAATTTTCCAATTTTTGTCCCAATTCTTCCCATTCCCATTGAAACTTTTCAAATCCCTCTCAAAATTGTTGAAATTCTGTTGAAGCTTTTAAAATTCTCTCTAGAATTTTCAAAATTTATGTCCACATGTTTACAATTTCACGTCAAAAAATGGCTAAAATTCCAGTTGAAATTTTTTCAAAGTCCCTGAAAAATTTTCCAATTTTTGTCCCAATTCTTCCCATTCCCATTGAATCTTTTCAAATCCCTCTCAAAATTGTTGAAATTCTGTTGAAGCTTTTAAAATTCTCTCTAGAATTTTCAAAATCCATGGCCACATGTTTACAATTTCACGTCAAAAAATGGCTAAAATTCCAGTTGAAATTTTTTCAAAGTCCCTTAAATATTTTCCAATTTTTGTCCCAATTCTTCCCATTCCCATTGAAACTTTTCAAATCCCTCTCAAAATTGTTGAAATTCTGTTGAAGCTTTTAAAATTCTCTCTAGAATTTTCAAAATCCATGTCCACATGTTTACAATTTCACGTCAAAAAATGGCTAAAATTCCAGTTGAAATTTTTTCAAAGTCCCTTAACAATTTTCCAATTTTTGTCCCAATTCTTCCCATTCCCATTGAAACTTTTCAAATCCCTCTCAAAATTGTTGAAATTCTGTTGAAGCTTTTAAAATTCTCTCTAGAATTTTCAAAATCCATGGCCACATGTTTACAATTTCACGTCAAAAAATGGCTAAAATTCCAGTTGAAATTTTTTCAAAGTCCCTTAAAAATTTTCCAATTTTTGTCCCAATTCTTCCCATTCCCATTGAAACTTTTCAAATCCCTCTCAAAATTGTTGAAATTCTCTTGAAGCTTTTAAAATTCTCTCTAGAATTTTCAAAATCCATGGCCACATGTTTACAATTTCACGTCAAAAAATGGCTAAAATTCCAGTTGAAATTTTTTCAAAGTCCCTTAAAAATTTTCCAATTTTGGTCCCAATTCTTCCCATTCCCATTGAAACTTTTCAAATCCCTCTCAAAATTGTTGAAATTCTCTAGAAGCTTTTAAAATTCTCTCTAGAATTTTCAAAATCCATGGCCACATGTTTACAATTTCACGTCAAAAAATGGCTAAAATTCCAGTTGAAATTTTTTCAAAGTCCCTGAAAAATTTTCCAATTTTTGTCCCAATTCTTCCCATTCCCATTGAAACTTTTCAAATCCCTCTCAAAATTGTTGAAATTCTCTTGAAGCTTTTAAAATTCTCTCTAGAATTTTCAAAATCCATGGACACATGTTTACAATTTCACATAAAAAAATTGCTAAAATTCCAGTTGAAATTTTTTCAAAGTCCCTTAAAAATTTTCCAATTTTTGTCCCAATTCTTCCCATTCCCATTGAAACTTTTCAAATCCCTCTCAAAATTGTTGAAATTCTGTTGAAGCTTTTAAAATTCTCTCTAGAATTTTCAAAATCCATGGCCACATGTTTACAATTTCACGTCAAAATTGCTAAAATTCCAGTTGAAATTTTTTCAAAGTCCCTGAAAAATTTTCCAATTTTTGTCCCAATTCTTCCCATTCCCATTGAAACTTTTCAAATCCCTCTCAAAATTGTTGAAATTCTGTTGAAGCTTTTAAAATTCTCTCTAGAATTTTCAAAATCCATGGCCACATGTTTACAATTTCACGTCAAAAAATGGCTAAAATTCCAGTTGAAATTTTTTCAAAGTCCCTGAAAAATTTTCCAATTTTGGTCCCAATTCTTCCCATTCCCATTGAAACTTTTCAAATCCCTCTCAAAATTGTTGAACTTCTGTTGAAGCTTTTAAAATTCTCTCTAGAATTTTCAAAATCCATGTCCACATGTTTACAATTTCACGTCAAAAAATGGCTAAAATTCCAGTTGAAATTTTTTCAAAGTCCCTTAAAAATTTTCCAATTTTTGTCCCAATTCTTCCCATTCCCATTGAAACTTTTCAAATCCCTCTCAAAACTGTTGAAATTCTGTTGAAGCTTTTAAAATTCTCTCTAGAATTTTCAAAATCCATGGCCACATGTTTACAATTTCACGTCAAAAAATTGCTAAAATTCCAGTTGAAATTTTTTCAAAGTCCCTTAAAAATTTTCCAATTTTCGTCCCAATTCTTCCCATTCCCATTGAAACTTTTCAAATCCCTCTCAAAATTGTTGAAATTCTGTTGAAGCTTTTAAAATTCTCTCTAGAATTTTCAAAATTTATGTCCACATGTTTACAATTTCACGTCAAAAAATGGCTAAAATTCCAGTTGAAATTTTTTCAAAGTCCCTTAAAAATTTTCCAATTTTTGTCCCAATTCTTCCCATTCCCATTGAAACTTTTCAAATCCCTCTCAAAATTGTTGAAATTCTGTTGAAGCTTTTAAAATTCTCTCTAGAATTTTCAAAATCCATGGCCACATGTTTACAATTTCACGTCAAAAAATGGCTAAAATTCCAGTTGAAATTTTTTCAAAGTCCCTTAAAAATTTTCCTATTTTTGTCCTAATTCTTCCCATTCCCATTGAAACTTTTCAAATCCCTCTCAAAATTGTTGAAATTCTGTTAAAGCTTTTAAAATTCTCTCTAGAATTTTCAAAATCCATGTCCACATGTTTACAATTTCACGTCAAAATTGCTAAAATTCCAGTTGAAATTTTTTCAAAGTCCCTTAAAAATTTTCCAATTTTCGTCCCAATTCTTCCCATTCCCATTGAAACTTTTCAAATCCCTCTCAAAATTGTTGAAATTCTGTTGAAGCTTTTAAAATTCTCTCTAGAATTTTCAAAATCCATGGCCACATGTTTACAATTTCACGTCAAAATTGCTAAAATTCCAGTTGAAATTTTTTCAAAGTCCCTTAAAAATTTTCCAATTTTTGTCCCAATTCTTCCCATTCCCATTGAAACTTTTCAAATCCATCTCAAAATTGTTGAAATTCTGTTGAAGCTTTTAAAATTCTCTCTAGAATTTTCAAAATCCATGGCCACATGTTTACAATTTCACATTAAAAAATGGCTAAAATTCCAGTTGAAATTTTTTCAAAGTCCCTTCAAAATTTTCCAATTTTTGTCCCAATTCTTCCCATTCCCATTGAAACTTTTCAAATCCCTCTCAAAATTGTTGAAATTCTCTTGAAGCTTTTAAAATTCTCTCTAGAATTTTCAAAATCCATGGCCACATGTTTACAATTTCACATAAAAAAATTGCTAAAATTCCAGTTGAAATTTTTTCAAAGTCCCTTAAAAATTTTCCAATTTTTGTCCCAATTCTTCCCATTCCCATTGAAACTTTTCAAATCCCTCTCAAAATTGTTGAAATTCTCTTGAAGCTTTTAAAATTCTCTCTAGAATTTTCAAAATCCATGTCCACATGTTTACAATTTCACGTCAAAAAATGGCTAAAATTCCAGTTGAAATTTTTTCAAAGTCCCTTAACAATTTTCCAATTTTTGTCCCAATTCTTCCCATTCCCATTGAAACTTTTCAAATCCCTCTCAAAATTGTTGAAATTCTCTTGAAGCTTTTAAAATTCTCTCTAGAATTTTCAAAATCCATGTCCACATGTTTACAATTTCACGTCAAAATTGCTAAAATTCCAGTTGAAATTTTTTCAAAGTCCCTTAAAAATTTTCCAATTTTCGTCCCAATTCTTCCCATTCCCATTGAAACTTTTCAAATCCCTCTCAAAATTGTTGAAATTCTCTTGAAGCTTTTAAAATTCTCTCTAGAATTTTCAAAATCCATGTCCACATGTTTACAATTTCACGTCAAAATTGCTAAAATTCCAGTTGAAATTTTTTCAAAGTCCCTTAAAAATTTTCCATTTTTTGTCCCAATTCTTCCCATTCCCATTGAAACTTTTCAAATCCCTCTCAAAATTGTTGAAATTCTGTTGAAGCTTTTAAAATTCTCTCTAGAATTTTCAAAATCCATGGACACATGTTTACAATTTCACATAAAAAAATGGCTAAAATTCCAGTTGAAATTTTTTCAAAGTCCCTTAAAAATTTTCCAATTTTTGTCCCAATTCTTCCCATTCCCATTGAAACTTTTCAAATCCCTCTCAAAACTGTTGAAATTCTGTTGAAGCTTTTAAAATTCTCTCTAGAATTTTCAAAATCCATGTCCACATGTTTACAATTTCACGTCAAAAAATGGCTAAAATTCCAGTTGAAATTTTTTCAAAGTCCCTTAAAAATTTTCCAATTTTTGTCCCAATTCTTCCCATTCCCATTGAAACTTTTCAAATCCCTCTCAAAACTGTTGAAATTCTGTTGAAGCTTTTAAAATTCTCTCTAGAATTTTCAAAATCCATGGCCACATGTTTACAATTTCACGTCAAAAAATTGCTAAAATTCCAGTTGAAATTTTTTCAAAGTCCCTTAAAAATTTTCCAATTTTCGTCCCAATTCTTCCCATTCCCATTGAAACTTTTCAAATCCCTCTCAAAATTGTTGAAATTCTGTTGAAGCTTTTAAAATTCTCTCTAGAATTTTCAAAATTTATGTCCACATGTTTACAATTTCACGTCAAAAAATGGCTAAAATTCCAGTTGAAATTTTTTCAAAGTCCCTTAAAAATTTTCCAATATTTGTCCCAATTCTTCCCATTCCCATTGAAACTTTTCAAATCCCTCTCAAAATTGTTGAAATTCTGTTGAAGCTTTTAAAATTCTCTCTAGAATTTTCAAAATCCATGTCCACATGTTTACAATTTCACGTCAAAAAATGGCTAAAATTCCAGTTGAAATTTTTTCAAAGTCCCTTAAAAATTTTCCTATTTTTGTCCTAATTCTTCCCATTCCCATTGAAACTTTTCAAATCCCTCTCAAAATTGTTGAAATTCTGTTAAAGCTTTTAAAATTCTCTCTAGAATTTTCAAAATCCATGTCCACATGTTTACAATTTCACGTCAAAATTGCTAAAATTCCAGTTGAAATTTTTTCAAAGTCCCTTAAAAATTTTCCAATTTTCGTCCCAATTCTTCCCATTCCCATTGAAACTTTTCAAATCCCTCTCAAAATTGTTGAAATTCTGTTGAAGCTTTTAAAATTCTCTCTAGAATTTTCAAAATCCATGTCCACATGTTTACAATTTCACGTCAAAATTGCTAAAATTCCAGTTGAAATTTTTTCAAAGTCCCTTAAAAATTTTCCAATTTTTGTCCCAATTCTTCCCATTCCCATTGAAACTTTTCAAATCCCTCTCAAAATTGTTGAAATTCTGTTGAAGCTTTTAAAATTCTCTCTAGAATTTTCAAAATCCATGGCCACATGTTTACAATTTCACATTAAAAAATGGCTAAAATTCCAGTTGAAATTTTTTCAAAGTCCCTTAAAAATTTTCCAATTTTTGTCCCAATTCTTCCCATTCCCATTGAAACTTTTCAAATCCCTCTCAAAATTGTTGAAATTCTCTTGAAGCTTTTAAAATTCTCTCTAGAATTTTCAAAATCCATGGCCACATGTTTACAATTTCACATAAAAAAATTGCTAAAATTCCAGTTGAAATTTTTTCAAAGTCCCTTAAAAATTTTCCAATTTTTGTCCCAATTCTTCCCATTCCCATTGAAACTTTTCAAATCCCTCTCAAAATTGTTGATATTCTGTTGAAGCTTTTAAAATTCTCTCTAGAATTTTCAAAATCCATGTCCACATGTTTACAATTTCACGTCAAAAAATGGCTAAAATTCCAGTTGAAATTTTTTCAAAGTCCCTTAAAAATTTTCCAATTTTTGTCCCAATTCTTCCCATTCCCATTGAAACTTTTCAAATCCCTCTCAAAACTGTTGAAATTCTGTTGAAGCTTTTAAAATTCTCTCTAGAATTTTCAAAATCCATGGCCACATGTTTACAATTTCACGTCAAAAAATTGCTAAAATTCCAGTTGAAATTTTTTCAAAGTCCCTTAAAAATTTTCCAATTTTCGTCCCAATTCTTCCCATTCCCATTGAATCTTTTCAAATCCCTCTCAAAACTGTTGAAATTCTGTTGAAGCTTTTAAAATTCTCTCTAGAATTTTCAAAATCCATGGCCACATGTTTACAATTTCACGTCAAAAAATGGCTAAAATTCCAGTTGAAATTTTTTCAAAGTCCCTTAAAAATTTTCCAATTTTTGTCCCAATTCTTCCCATTCCCATTGAAACTTTTCAAATCCCTCTCAAAATTGTTGAAATTCTCTTGAAGCTTTTAAAATTCTCTCTAGAATTTTCAAAATCCATGTCCACATGTTTACAATTTCACGTCAAAAAATGGCTAAAATTCCAGTTGAAATTTTTTCAAAGTCCCTTAACAATTTTCCAATTTTTGTCCCAATTCTTCCCATTCCCATTGAAACTTTTCAAATCCCTCTCAAAATTGTTGAAATTCTCTTGAAGCTTTTAAAATTCTCTCTAGAATTTTCAAAATCCATGTCCACATGTTTACAATTTCACGTCAAAATTGCTAAAATTCCAGTTGAAATTTTTTCAAAGTCCCTTAAAAATTTTCCAATTTTCGTTCCAATTCTTCCCATTCCCATTGAAACTTTTCAAATCCCTCTCAAAATTGTTGAAATTCTCTTGAAGCTTTTAAAATTCTCTCTAGAATTTTCAAAATCCATGTCCACATGTTTACAATTTCACGTCAAAATTGCTAAAATTCCAGTTGAAATTTTTTCAAAGTCCCTTAAAAATTTTCCATTTTTGTCCCAATTCTTCCCATTCCCATTGAAACTTTTCAAATCCCTCTCAAAATTGTTGAAATTCTGTTGAAGCTTTTAAAATTCTCTCTAGAATTTTCAAAATCCATGGACACATGTTTACAATTTCACATAAAAAAATGGCTAAAATTCCAGTTGAAATTTTTTCAAAGTCCCTGAAAAATTTTCCAATTTTTGTCCCAATTCTTCCCATTCCCATTGAAACTTTTCAAATCCCTCTCAAAATTGTTGAAATTCTCTTGAAGCTTTTAAAATTCTCTCTAGAATTTTCAAAATCCATGTCCACATGTTTACAATTTCACGTCAAAAAATGGCTAAAATTCCAGTTGAAATTTTTTCAAAGTCCCTTAAAAATTTTCCAATTTTTGTCCCAATTCTTCCCATTCCCATTGAAACTTTTCAAATCCCTCTCAAAACTGTTGAAATTCTGTTGAAGCTTTTAAAATTCTCTCTAGAATTTTCAAAATCCATGGCCACATGTTTACAATTTCACGTCAAAAAATGGCTAAAATTCCAGTTGAAATTTTTTCAAAGTCCCTTAAAAATTTTCCAATTTTTGTCCCAATTCTTCCCATTCCCATTGAAACTTTTCAAATCCCTCTCAAAATTGTTGAAATTCTGTTGAAGCTTTTAAAATTCTCTCTAGAATTTTCAAAATCCATGGCCACATGTTTACAATTTCACGTCAAAAAATGGCTAAAATTCCAGTTGAAATTTTTTCAAAGTCCCTTAAAAATTTTCCAATTTTTGTCCCAATTCTTCCCATTCCCATTGAAACTTTTCAAATCCCTCTCAAAACTGTTGAAATCCTATTGAAAGTTTGAAACTTCTATCTAGAATTTTCAAAATCCACTTCAACATGTTTACAATTTCACGTCAAAATTGCTAAAATTCCAGTTGAAATTTTTTCAAAGTCCCTTAAAAATTTTCCAATTTTTGTCCCAATTCTTCCCATTCCCATTGAAACTTTTCAAATCCCTCTCAAAATTGTTGAAATTCTGTTGAAGCTTTTAAAATTCTCTCTAGAATTTTCAAAATCCATGGCCACATGTTTACAATTTCACATAAAAAAATGGCTAAAATTCCAGTTGACATTTTTTCAAAGTCCCTTAAAAATTTTCCAATTTTTGTCCCAATTCTTCCCATTCCCATTGAAACTTTTCAAATCCCTCTCAAAATTGTTGAAATTCTGTTGAAGCTTTTAAAATTCTCTCTAGAATTTTCAAAATTTATGTCCACATGTTTACAATTTCACGTCAAAAAATGGCTAAAATTCCAGTTGAAATTTTTTCAAAGTCCCTGAAAAATTTTCCAATTTTTGTCCCAATTCTTCCCATTCCCATTGAAACTTTTCAAATCCCTCTCAAAATTGTTGAAATTCTCTTGAAGCTTTTAAAATTCTCTCTAGAATTTTCAAAATCCATGGCCACATGTTTACAATTTCACGTAAAAAAATGGCTAAAATTCCAGTTGAAATTTTTTCAAAGTCCCTTAAAAATTTTCCAATTTTTGTCCCAATTCTTCCCATTCCCATTGAAACTTTTCAAAACCCTCTCAAAATTGTTGAAATTCTGTTGAAGCTTTTAAAATTCTCTCTAGAATTTTCAAAATTTATGTCCACATGTTTACAATTTCACGTCAAAAAATGGCTAAAATTCCAGTTGAAATTTTTTCAAAGTCCCTTAAAATTTTTCCAATTTTTGTCCCAATTCTTCCCATTCCCATTGAAACTTTTCAAATCCCTCTCAAAATTGTTGAAATTCTCTAGAAGCTTTTAAAATTCTCTCTAGAATTTTCAAAATCCATGTCCACATGTTTACAATTTCACGTCAAAATTGCTAAAATTCCAGTTGAAATTTTTTCAAAGTCCCTTAAAAATTTTCCAATTTTTGTCCCAATTCTTCCCATTCCCATTGAAACTTTTCAAATCCCTCTCAAAATTGTTGAAATTCTCTTGAAGCTTTTAAAATTCTCTCTAGAATTTTCAAAATCCATGTCCACATGTTTACAATTTCACATAAAAAAATTGCTAAAATTCCAGTTGAAATTTTTTCAAAGTCCCTGAAAAATTTTCCAATTTTTGTCCCAATTCTTCCCATTCCCATTGAAACTTTTCAAATCCCTCTCAAAATTGTTGAAATTCTCTTGAAGCTTTTAAAATTCTCTCTAGAATTTTCAAAATCCATGTCCACATGTTTACAATTTCACATAAAAAAATTGCTAAAATTCCAGTTGAAATTTTTTCAAAGTCCCTGAAAAATTTTCCAATTTTTGTCCCAATTCTTCCCATTCCCATTGAAACTTTTCAAATCCCTCTCAAAATTGTTGAAATTCTCTTGAAGCTTTTAAAATTCTCTCTAGAATTTTCAAAATCCATGGACACATGTTTACAATTTCACATAAAAAAATGGCTAAAATTCCAGTTGAAATTTTTTCAAAGTCCCTGAAAAATTTTCCAATTTTTGTCCCAATTCTTCCCATTCCCATTGAAACTTTTCAAATCCCTCTCAAAATTGTTGAAATTCTCTTGAAGCTTTTAAAATTCTCTCTAGAATTTTCAAAATCCATGTCCACATGTTTACAATTTCACGTCAAAAAATGGCTAAAATTCCAGTTGAAATTTTTTCAAAGTCCCTTAAAAATTTTCCAATTTTTGTCCCAATTCTTCCCATTCCCATTGAAACTTTTCAAATCCCTCTCAAAACTGTTGAAATTCTGTTGAAGCTTTTAAAATTCTCTCTAGAATTTTCAAAATCCATGGCCACATGTTTACAATTTCACGTCAAAAAATGGCTAAAATTCCAGTTGAAATTTTTTCAAAGTCCCTTAAAAATTTCAATTTCACGTCAAAAAATGGCTAAAATTCCAGTTGAAATTTTTTCAAAGTCCCTTAAAAATTTTCCAATTTTTGTCCCAATTCTTCCCATTCCCATTGAAACTTTTCAAATCCCTCTCAAAATTGTTGAAATTCTGTTGAAGCTTTTAAAATTCTCTCTAGAATTTTCAAAATCCATGGCCACATGTTTACAATTTCACGTCAAAAAATGGCTAAAATTCCAGTTGAAATTTTTTCAAAGTCCCTTAAAAATTTTCCAATTTTTGTCCCAATTCTTCCCATTCCCATTGAAACTTTTCAAATCCCTCTCAAAACTGTTGAAATCCTATTGAAAGTTTGAAACTTCTATCTAGAATTTTCAAAATCCACTTCAACATGTTTACAATTTCACGTCAAAATTGCTAAAATTCCAGTTGAAATTTTTTCAAAGTCCCTTAAAAATTTTCCAATTTTTGTCCCAATTCTTCCCATTCCCATTGAAACTTTTCAAATCCCTCTCAAAATTGTTGAAATTCTGTTGAAGCTTTTAAAATTCTCTCTAGAATTTTCAAAATCCATGGCCACATGTTTACAATTTCACATAAAAAAATGGCTAAAATTCCAGTTGAAATTTTTTCAAAGTCCCTTAAAAATTTTCCAATTTTTGTCCCAATTCTTCCCATTCCCATTGAAACTTTTCAAATCCCTCTCAAAATTGTTGAAATTCTGTTGAAGCTTTTAAAATTCTCTCTAGAATTTTCAAAATTTATGTCCACATGTTTACAATTTCACGTCAAAAAATGGCTAAAATTCCAGTTGAAATTTTTTCAAAGTCCCTGAAAAATTTTCCAATTTTTGTCCCAATTCTTCCCATTCCCATTGAAACTTTTCAAATCCCTCTCAAAATTGTTGAAATTCTCTTGAAGCTTTTAAAATTCTCTCTAGAATTTTCAAAATCCATGGCCACATGTTTACAATTTCACGTAAAAAAATGGCTAAAATTCCAGTTGAAATTTTTTCAAAGTCCCTTAAAAATTTTCCAATTTTTGTCCCAATTCTTCCCATTCCCATTGAAACTTTTCAAAACCCTCTCAAAATTGTTGAAATTCTGTTGAAGCTTTTAAAATTCTCTCTAGAATTTTCAAAATTTATGTCCACATGTTTACAATTTCACGTCAAAAAATGGCTAAAATTCCAGTTGAAATTTTTTCAAAGTCCCTTAAAATTTTTCCAATTTTTGTCCCAATTCTTCCCATTCCCATTGAAACTTTTCAAATCCCTCTCAAAATTGTTGAAATTCTCTAGAAGCTTTTAAAATTCTCTCTAGAATTTTCAAAATCCATGTCCACATGTTTACAATTTCACGTCAAAATTGCTAAAATTCCAGTTGAAATTTTTTCAAAGTCCCTTAAAAATTTTCCAATTTTTGTCCCAATTCTTCCCATTCCCATTGAAACTTTTCAAATCCCTCTCAAAATTGTTGAAATTCTCTTGAAGCTTTTAAAATTCTCTCTAGAATTTTCAAAATCCATGTCCACATGTTTACAATTTCACATAAAAAAATTGCTAAAATTCCAGTTGAAATTTTTTCAAAGTCCCTGAAAAATTTTCCAATTTTTGTCCCAATTCTTCCCATTCCCATTGAAACTTTTCAAATCCCTCTCAAAATTGTTGAAATTCTCTTGAAGCTTTTAAAATTCTCTCTAGAATTTTCAAAATCCATGTCCACATGTTTACAATTTCACATAAAAAAATTGCTAAAATTCCAGTTGAAATTTTTTCAAAGTCCCTGAAAAATTTTCCAATTTTTGTCCCAATTCTTCCCATTCCCATTGAAACTTTTCAAATCCCTCTCAAAATTGTTGAAATTCTCTTGAAGCTTTTAAAATTCTCTCTAGAATTTTCAAAATCCATGGCCACATGTTTACAATTTCACGTCAAAAAATTGCTAAAATTCCAGCTGAAATTTTTTCAAAGTCCCTTAAAAATTTTCCAATTTTTCTCCCAATTCTTCCCATTCCCATTGAAACTTTTCAAATCCCTCTCAAAATCGTTGAAATTCTCTTGAAGCTTTTAAAATTCTCTCTAGAATTTTCAAAATCCATGGCCACATGTTTACAATTTCACATAAAAAAATGGCTAAAATTCCAGTTGACATTTTTTCAAAGTCCCTTAAAAGTTTTCCAATTTTTGTCCCAATTCTTCCCATTCCCATTGAAACTTTTCAAATCCCTCTCAAAATTGTGGAAATTCTGTTGAAGCTTTTAAAATTCTCTCTAGAATTTTCAAAATCCATGGCCACATGTTTACAATTTCACGTCAAAAAATGGCTAAAATTCCAGTTGAAATTTTTTCAAAGTCCCTTAAAAATTTTCCAATTTTTGTCCCAATTCCTCAAAACTGTTGAAATCCTATTGAAAGTTTGAAACTTCTCTCTAGAATTTTCAAAATCCACTTCAACATGTTTACAATTTCACGTCAAAATCCCTTAAAAATTTTCCAATTTTTGTCCCAATTCTTCCCATTCCCATTGAAACTTTTCAAATCCCTCTCAAAATTGTTGAAATTCTGTTGAAGCTTTTAAAATTCTCTCTAGAATTTTCAAAATCCATGGCCACATGTTTACAATTTCACGTAAAAAAATGGCTAAAATTCCAGTTGAAATTTTTTCAAAGTCCCTTCAAAATTTTCCAATTTTTGTCCCAATTCTTCCCATTCCCATTGAAACTTTTCAAATCCCTCTCAAAATTGTTGAAATTCTCTTGAAGCTTTTAAAATTCTCTCTAGAATTTTCAAAATCCATGTCCACATGTTTACAATTTCACGTCAAAAAATGGCTAAAATTCCAGTTGAAATTTTTTCAAAGTCCCTTAAAAATTTTCCAATTTTTGTCCCAATTCTTCCCATTCCCATTGAAACTTTTCAAATCCCTCTCAAAATTGTTGAAATTCTGTTGAAGCTTTTAAAATTCTCTCTAGAATTTTCAAAATCCATGGCCACATGTTTACAATTTCACGTCAAAAAATGGCTAAAATTCCAGTTGAAATTTTTTCAAAGTCCCTTAAAAATTTTCCAATTTTTGTCCCAATTCTTCCCATTCCCATTGAAACTTTTCAAATCCCTCTCAAAATTGTTGAAATTCTCTTGAAGCTTTTAAAATTCTCTCTAGAATTTTCAAAATCCATGGCCACATGTTTACAATTTCACGTCAAAAAATGGCTAAAATTCCAGTTGAAATTTTTTCAAAGTCCCTTAAAAATTTTCCAATTTTTGTCCCAATTCTTCCCATTCCCATTGAAACTTTTCAAATCCCTCTCAAAATTGTTGAAATTCTCTAGAAGCTTTTAAAATTCTCTCTAGAATTTTCAAAATCCATGTCCACATGTTTACAATTTCACATAAAAAAATTGCTAAAATTCCAGTTGAAATTTTTTCAAAGTCCCTGAAAAATTTTCCAATTTTTGTCCCAATTCTTCCCATTCCCATTGAAACTTTTCAAATCCCTCTCAAAATTGTTGAAATTCTGTTGAAGCTTTTAAAATTCTCTCTAGAATTTTCAAAATCCATGTCCACATGTTTACAATTTCACGTCAAAAAATGGCTAAAATTCCAGTTGAAATTTTTTCAAAGTCCCTTAAAAATTTTCCAATTTTTGTCCCAATTCTTCCCATTCCCATTGAAACTTTTCAAATCCCTCTCAAAACTGTTGAAATTCTCTTGAAGCTTTTAAAATTCTCTCTAGAATTTTCAAAATCCATGGCCACATGTTTACAATTTCACGTCAAAAAATTGCTAAAATTCCAGTTGAAATTTTTTCAAAGTCCCTTCAAAATTTTCCAATTTTCGTCCCAATTCTTCCCATTCCCATTGAAACTTTTCAAATCCCTCTCAAAATTGTTGAAATTCTGTTGAAGCTTTTAAAATTCTCTCTAGAATTTTCAAAATTTATGTCCACATGTTTACAATTTCACGTCAAAAAATGGCTAAAATTCCAGTTGAAATTTTTTCAAAGTCCCTTAAAAATTTTCCAATTTTTGTCCCAATTCTTCCCATTCCCATTGAAACTTTTCAAATCCCTCTCAAAATTGTTGAAATTCTCTTGAAGCTTTTAAAATTCTCTCTAGAATTTTCAAAATCCATGGCCACGTGTTTACAATTTCACGTCAAAAAATTGCTAAAATTCCAGGTGAAATTTTTTCAAAGTCCCTTAAAAATTTTCCAATTTTTGTCCCAATTCTTCCCATTCCCATTGAAACTTTTCAAATCCCTCTCAAAATGGTTGAAATTCTGTTGAAGCTTTTAAAATTCTCTCTAGAATTTTCAAAATCCATGGCCACATGTTTACAATTTCACGTCAAAAAATGGCTAAAATTCCAGTTGAAATTTTTTCAAAGTCCCTTAAAAATTTTCCAATTTTTGTCCCAATTCTTCCCATTCCCATTGAAACTTTTCAAATCCCTCTCAAAATTGTTGAAATTCTGTTGAAGCTTTTAAAATTCTCTCTAGAATTTTCAAAATTTATGTCCACATGTTTACAATTTCACGTCAAAAAATGGCTAAAATTCCAGTTGAAATTTTTTCAAAGTCCCTTAAAAATTTTCCAATTTTTGTCCCAATTCTTCCCATTCCCATTGAAACTTTTCAAATCCCTCTCAAAATTGTTGAAATTCTCTTGAAGCTTTTAAAATTCTCTCTAGAATTTTCAAAATCCATGGCCACATGTTTACAATTTCACGTCAAAAAATTGCTAAAATTCCAGGTGAAATTTTTTCAAAGTCCCTTAAAAATTTTCCAATTTTTGTCCCAATTCTTCCCATTCCCATTGAAACTTTTCAAATCCCTCTCAAAATTGTTGAAATTCTGTTGAAGCTTTTAAAATTCTCTCTAGAATTTTCAAAATCCATGTCCACATGTTTACAATTTCACGTCAAAAAATGGCTAAAATTCCAGTTGAAATTTTTTCCAAGTCCCTTAAAAATTTTCCAATTTTTGTCCCAATTCTTCCCATTCCCATTGAAACTTTTCAAATCCCTCTCAAAATTGTTGATATTCTGTTGAAGCTTTTAAAATTCTCTCTAGAATTTTCAAAATCCATGTCCACATGTTTACAATTTCACGTCAAAAAATGGCTAAAATTCCAGTTGAAATTTTTTCAAAGTCCCTTAAAAATTTTCCAATTTTTGTCCCAATTCTTCCCATTCCCATTGAAACTTTTCAAATCCCTCTCAAAACTGTTGAAATTCTGTTGAAGCTTTTAAAATTCTCTCTAGAATTTTCAAAATCCATGTCCACATGTTTACAATTTCACGTCAAAAAATGGCTAAAATTCCAGTTGAAATTTTTTCAAAGTCCCTTAAAAATTTTCCAATTTTTGTCCCAATTCTTCCCATTCCCATTGAAACTTTTCAAATCCCTCTCAAAATTGTTGAAATTCTGTTGAAGCTTTTAAAATTCTCTCTAGAATTTTCAAAATCCATGTCCACATGTTTACAATTTCACGTCAAAAAATGGCTAAAATTCCAGTTGAAATTTTTTCAAAGTCCCTTAAAAATTTTCCAATTTTTGTCCCAATTCTTCCCATTCCCATTGAAACTTTTCAAATCCCTCTCAAAATTGTTGAAATTCTGTTGAAGCTTTTAAAATTCTCTCTAGAATTTTCAAAATCCATGGCCACATGTTTACAATTTCATGTCAAAAAATGGCTAAAATTCCAGTTGAAATTTTTTCAAAGTCCCTTAAAAATTTTCCAATTTTTGTCCCAATTCTTCCCATTCCCATTGAAACTTTTCAAATCCCTCTCAAAATTGTTGAAATTCTCTAGAAGCTTTTAAAATTCTCTCTAGAATTTTCAAAATCCATGTCCACATGTTTACAATTTCACGTCAAAAAATTGCTAAAATTCCAGTTGAAATTTTTTCAAAGTCCCTTAAAGATTTTCCAATTTTCGTCCCAATTCTTCCCATTCCCATTGAAACTTTTCAAATCCCTCTCAAAATTGTTGAAATTCTCTTGAAGCTTTTAAAATTCTCTCTAGAATTTTCAAAATCCATGTCCACATGTTTACAATTTCACATAAAAAAATTGCTAAAATTCCAGTTGAAATTTTTTCAAAGTCCCTTAAAAATTTTCCAATTTTTGTCCCAATTCTTCCCATTCCCATTGAAACTTTTCAAATCCCTCTCAAAATTGTTGAAATTCTCTTGAAGCTTTTAAAATTCTCTCTAGAATTTTCAAAATCCATGTCCACATGTTTACAATTTCACATAAAAAAATTGCTAAAATTCCAGTTGAAATTTTTTCAAAGTCCCTGAAAAATTTTCCAATTTTTGTCCCAATTCTTCCCATTCCCATTGAAACTTTTCAAATCCCTCTCAAAATTGTTGAAATTCTGTTGAAGCTTTTAAAATTCTCTCTAGAATTTTCAAAATCCATGGCCACATGTTTACAATTTCACGTCAAAAAATTGCTAAAATTCCAGCTGAAATTTTTTCAAAGTCCCTTAAAAATTTTCCAATTTTTCTCCCAATTCTTCCCATTCCCATTGAAACTTTTCAAATCCCTCTCAAAATCGTTGAAATTCTCTTGAAGCTTTTAAAATTCTCTCTAGAATTTTCAAAATCCATGGCCACATGTTTACAATTTCACATAAAAAAATGGCTAAAATTCCAGTTGACATTTTTTCAAAGTCCCTTAAAAGTTTTCCAATTTTTGTCCCAATTCTTCCCATTCCCATTGAAACTTTTCAAATCCCTCTCAAAATTGTGGAAATTCTGTTGAAGCTTTTAAAATTCTCTCTAGAATTTTCAAAATCCATGTCCACATGTTTACAATTTCACGTCAAAAAATGGCTAAAATTCCAGTTGAAATTTTTTCAAAGTCCCTTAAAAATTTTCCAATTTTTGTCCCAATTCTTCCCATTCCCATTGAAACTTTTCAAATCCCTCTCAAAACTGTTGAAATCCTATTGAAAGTTTGAAACTTCTCTCTAGAATTTTCAAAATCCACTTCAACATGTTTACAATTTCACGTCAAAATTGCTAAAATTCCAGTTGAAATTTTTTCAAAGTCCCTTAAAAATTTTCCAATTTTTGTCCCAATTCTTCCCATTCCCATTGAAACTTTTCAAATCCCTCTCAAAATTGTTGAAATTCTGTTGAAGCTTTTAAAATTCTCTCTAGAATTTTCAAAATCCATGGCCACATGTTTACAATTTCACGTAAAAAAATGGCTAAAATTCCAGTTGAAATTTTTTCAAAGTCCCTTCAAAATTTTCCAATTTTTGTCCCAATTCTTCCCATTCCCATTGAAACTTTTCAAATCCCTCTCAAAATTGTTGAAATTCTCTTGAAGCTTTTAAAATTCTCTCTAGAATTTTCAAAATCCATGTCCACATGTTTACAATTTCACGTCAAAAAATGGCTAAAATTCCAGTTGAAATTTTTTCAAAGTCCCTTAAAAATTTTCCAATTTTTGTCCCAATTCTTCCCATTCCCATTGAAACTTTTCAAATCCCTCTCAAAATTGTTGAAATTCTGTTGAAGCTTTTAAAATTCTCTCTAGAATTTTCAAAATCCATGGCCACATGTTTACAATTTCACGTCAAAAAATGGCTAAAATTCCAGTTGAAATTTTTTCAAAGTCCCTTAAAAATTTTCCAATTTTTGTCCCAATTCTTCCCATTCCCATTGAAACTTTTCAAATCCCTCTCAAAATTGTTGAAATTCTCTTGAAGCTTTTAAAATTCTCTCTAGAATTTTCAAAATCCATGTCCACATGTTTACAATTTCACATAAAAAAATTGCTAAAATTCCAGTTGAAATTTTTTCAAAGTCCCTGAAAAATTTTCCAATTTTTGTCCCAATTCTTCCCATTCCCATTGAAACTTTTCAAATCCCTCTCAAAATTGTTGAAATTCTCTTGAAGCTTTTAAAATTCTCTCTAGAATTTTCAAAATCCATGGCCACATGTTTACAATTTCACGTCAAAAAATTGCTAAAATTCCAGCTGAAATTTTTTCAAAGTCCCTTAAAAATTTTCCAATTTTTCTCCCAATTCTTCCCATTCCCATTGAAACTTTTCAAATCCCTCTCAAAATCGTTGAAATTCTCTTGAAGCTTTTAAAATTCTCTCTAGAATTTTCAAAATCCATGGCCACATGTTTACAATTTCACATAAAAAAATGGCTAAAATTCCAGTTGACATTTTTTCAAAGTCCCTTAAAAGTTTTCCAATTTTTGTCCCAATTCTTCCCATTCCCATTGAAACTTTTCAAATCCCTCTCAAAATTGTGGAAATTCTGTTGAAGCTTTTAAAATTCTCTCTAGAATTTTCAAAATCCATGTCCACATGTTTACAATTTCACGTCAAAAAATGGCTAAAATTCCAGTTGAAATTTTTTCAAAGTCCCTTAAAAATTTTCCAATTTTTGTCCCAATTCTTCCCATTCCCATTGAAACTTTTCAAATCCCTCTCAAAACTGTTGAAATCCTATTGAAAGTTTGAAACTTCTCTCTAGAATTTTCAAAATCCACTTCAACATGTTTACAATTTCACGTCAAAATTGCTAAAATTCCAGTTGAAATTTTTTCAAAGTCCCTTAAAAATTTTCCAATTTTTGTCCCAATTCTTCCCATTCCCATTGAAACTTTTCAAATCCCTCTCAAAATTGTTGAAATTCTGTTGAAGCTTTTAAAATTCTCTCTAGAATTTTCAAAATCCATGGCCACATGTTTACAATTTCACGTAAAAAAATGGCTAAAATTCCAGTTGAAATTTTTTCAAAGTCCCTTCAAAATTTTCCAATTTTTGTCCCAATTCTTCCCATTCCCATTGAAACTTTTCAAATCCCTCTCAAAATTGTTGAAATTCTCTTGAAGCTTTTAAAATTCTCTCTAGAATTTTCAAAATCCATGTCCACATGTTTACAATTTCACGTCAAAAAATGGCTAAAATTCCAGTTGAAATTTTTTCAAAGTCCCTTAAAAATTTTCCAATTTTTGTCCCAATTCTTCCCATTCCCATTGAAACTTTTCAAATCCCTCTCAAAATTGTTGAAATTCTGTTGAAGCTTTTAAAATTCTCTCTAGAATTTTCAAAATCCATGGCCACATGTTTACAATTTCACGTCAAAAAATGGCTAAAATTCCAGTTGAAATTTTTTCAAAGTCCCTTAAAAATTTTCCAATTTTTGTCCCAATTCTTCCCATTCCCATTGAAACTTTTCAAATCCCTCTCAAAATTGTTGAAATTCTCTTGAAGCTTTTAAAATTCTCTCTAGAATTTTCAAAATCCATGGCCACATGTTTACAATTTCACGTCAAAAAATGGCTAAAATTCCAGTTGAAATTTTTTCAAAGTCCCTTAAAAATTTTCCAATTTTTGTCCCAATTCTTCCCATTCCCATTGAAACTTTTCAAATCCCTCTCAAAATTGTTGAAATTCTCTAGAAGCTTTTAAAATTCTCTCTAGAATTTTCAAAATCCATGTCCACATGTTTACAATTTCACGTCAAAAAATGGCTAAAATTCCAGTTGAAATTTTTTCAAAGTCCCTGAAAAATTTTCCAATTTTTGTCCCAATTCTTCCCATTCCCATTGAAACTTTTCAAATCCCTCTCAAAATTGTTGAAATTCTCTTGAAGCTTTTAAAATTCTCTCTAGAATTTTCAAAATCCATGTCCACATGTTTACAATTTCACGTCAAAAAATTGCTAAAATTCCAGTTGAAATTTTTTCAAAGTCCCTTAAAAATTTTCCAATTTTTGTCCCAATTCTTCCCATTCCCATTGAAACTTTTCAAATCCCTCTCAAAATTGTTGAAATTCTGTTGAAGCTTTTAAAATTCTCTCTAGAATTTTCAAAATCCATGGCCACATGTTTACAATTTCACATAAAAAAATGGCTAAAATTCCAGTTGAAATTTTTTCAAAGTCCCTGAAAAATTTTCCAATTTTTGTCCCAATTCTTCCCATTCCTATTGAAACTTTTCAAATCCCTCTCAAAATTGTTGAAATTCTGTTGAAGCTTTTAAAATTCTCTCTAGAATTTTCAAAATCCATGGCCACATGTTTACAATTTCACATAAAAAAATTGCTAAAATTCCAGTTGAAATTTTTTCAAAGTCCCTTAAAAATTTTCCAATTTTTGTCCCAATTCTTCCCATTCCCATTGAAACTTTTCAAATCCCTCTCAAAATTGTGGAAATTCTGTTGAAGCTTTTAAAATTCTCTCTAGAATTTTCAAAATCCATGTCCACATGTTTACAATTTCACGTAAAAAAATGGCTAAAATTCCAGTTGAAATTTTTTCAAAGTCCCTTAAAAATTTTCCAATTTTTGTCCCAATTCTTCCCATTCCCATTGAAACTTTTCAAATCCCTCTCAAAACTGTTGAAATTCTGTTGAAGCTTTTAAAATTCTCTCTAGAATTTTCAAAATCCATGGCCACATGTTTACAATTTCACGTCAAAAAATGGCTAAAATTCCAGTTGAAATTTTTTCAAAGTCCCTTAAAAATTTTCCAATTTTTGTCCCAATTCTTCCCATTCCCATTGAAACTTTTCAAATCCCTCTCAAAATTGTTGAAATTCTGTTGAAGCTTTTAAAATTCTCTCTAGAATTTTCAAAATTTATGTCCACATGTTTACAATTTCACGTCAAAAAATGGCTAAAATTCCAGTTGAAATTTTTTCAAAGTCCCTGAAAAATTTTCCAATATTTGTCCCAATTCTTCCCATTCCCATTGAAACTTTTCAAATCCCTCTCAAAATTGTTGAAATTCTGTTGAAGCTTTTAAAATTCTCTCTAGAATTTTCAAAATCCATGGCCACATGTTTACAATTTCACGTCAAAAAATGGCTAAAATTCCAGTTGAAATTTTTTCAAAGTCCCTTAAAAATTTTCCTATTTTTGTCCTAATTCTTCCCATTCCCATTGAAACTTTTCAAATCCCTCTCAAAATTGTTGAAATTCTCTTGAAGCTTATAAAATTCTCTCTAGAATTTTCAAAATCCATGTCCACATGTTTACAATTTCACATAAAAAAATTGCTAAAATTCCAGTTGAAATTTTTTCAAAGTCCCTGAAAAATTTTCCAATTTTTGTCCCAATTCTTCCCATTCCCATTGAAACTTTTCAAATCCCTCTCAAAATTGTTGAAATTCTGTTGAAGCTTTTAAAATTCTCTCTAGAATTTTCAAAATCCATGTCCACATGTTTACAATTTCACGTCAAAAAATGGCTAAAATTCCAGTTGAAATTTTTTCAAAGTCCCTTAAAAATTTTCCAATTTTTGTCCCAATTCTTCCCATTCCCATTGAAACTTTTCAAATCCCTCTCAAAACTGTTGAAATTCTCTTGAAGCTTTTAAAATTCTCTCTAGAATTTTCAAAATCCATGGCCACATGTTTACAATTTCACGTCAAAAAATTGCTAAAATTCCAGTTGAAATTTTTTCAAAGTCCCTTAAAAATTTTCCAATTTTCGTCCCAATTCTTCCCATTCCCATTGAAACTTTTCAAATCCCTCTCAAAATTGTTGAAATTCTGTTGAAGCTTTTAAAATTCTCTCTAGAATTTTCAAAATTTATGTCCACATGTTTACAATTTCACGTCAAAAAATGGCTAAAATTCCAGTTGAAATTTTTTCAAAGTCCCTTAAAAATTTTCCAATTTTTGTCCCAATTCTTCCCATTCCCATTGAAACTTTTCAAATCCCTCTCAAAATTGTTGAAATTCTCTTGAAGCTTTTAAAATTCTCTCTAGAATTTTCAAAATCCATGGCCACGTGTTTACAATTTCACGTCAAAAAATTGCTAAAATTCCAGGTGAAATTTTTTCAAAGTCCCTTAAAAATTTTCCAATTTTTGTCCCAATTCTTCCCATTCCCATTGAAACTTTTCAAATCCCTCTCAAAATTGTTGAAATTCTGTTGAAGCTTTTAAAATTCTCTCTAGAATTTTCAAAATCCATGGCCACATGTTTACAATTTCACGTCAAAAAATGGCTAAAATTCCAGTTGAAATTTTTTCAAAGTCCCTTAAAAATTTTCCAATTTTTGTCCCAATTCTTCCCATTCCCATTGAAACTTTTCAAATCCCTCTCAAAATTGTTGATATTCTGTTGAAGCTTTTAAAATTCTCTCTAGAATTTTCAAAATCCATGTCCACATGTTTACAATTTCACGTCAAAAAATGGCTAAAATTCCAGTTGAAATTTTTTCAAAGTCCCTTAAAAATTTTCCAATTTTTGTCCCAATTCTTCCCATTCCCATTGAAACTTTTCAAATCCCTCTCAAAACTGTTGAAATTCTGTTGAAGCTTTTAAAATTCTCTCTAGAATTTTCAAAATCCATGGCCACATGTTTACAATTTCACGTCAAAAAATGGCTAAAATTCCAGTTGAAATTTTTTCAAAGTCCCTTAAAAATTTTCCAATTTTTGTCCCAATTCTTCCCATTCCCATTGAAACTTTTCAAATCCCTCTCAAAATTGTTGAAATTCTGTTGAAGCTTTTAAAATTCTCTCTAGAATTTTCAAAATCCATGTCCACATGTTTACAATTTCACGTCAAAAAATGGCTAAAATTCCAGTTGAAATTTTTTCAAAGTCCCTTAAAAATTTTCCAATTTTTGTCCCAATTCTTCCCATTCCCATTGAAACTTTTCAAATCCCTCTCAAAATTGTTGATATTCTGTTGAAGCTTTTAAAATTCTCTCTAGAATTTTCAAAATTTATGTCCACATGTTTACAATTTCACGTCAAAAAATGGCTAAAATTCCAGTTGAAATTTTTTCAAAGTCCCTGAAAAATTTTCCAATATTTGTCCCAATTCTTCCCATTCCCATTGAAACTTTTCAAATCCCTCTCAAAATTGTTGAAATTCTGTTGAAGCTTTTAAAATTCTCTCTAGAATTTTCAAAATCCATGGCCACATGTTTACAATTTCACGTCAAAAAATGGCTAAAATTCCAGTTGAAATTTTTTCAAAGTCCCTTAAAAATTTTCCTATTTTTGTCCTAATTCTTCCCATTCCCATTGAAACTTTTCAAATCCCTCTCAAAATTATTGAAATTCTCTTGAAGCTTTTAAAATTCTCTCTAGAATTTTCAAAATCCATGTCCACATGTTTACAATTTCACGTCAAAATTGCTAAAATTCCAGTTGAAATTTTTTCAAAGTCCCTTAAAAATTTTCCAATTTTCGTCCCAATTCTTCCCATTCCCATTGAAACTTTTCAAATCCCTCTCAAAATTGTTGAAATTCTGTTGAAGCTTTTAAAATTCTCTCTAGAATTTTCAAAATCCATGTCCACATGTTTACAATTTCACGTCAAAAAATGGCTAAAATTCCAGTTGAAATTTTTTCAAAGTCCCTTAAAAATTTTCCAATTTTTGTCCCAATTCTTCCCATTCCCATTGAAACTTTTCAAATCCCTCTCAAAACTGTTGAAATTCTCTTGAAGCTTTTAAAATTCTCTCTAGAATTTTCAAAATCCATGGCCACATGTTTACAAATTCACGTCAAAAAATTGCTAAAATTCCAGTTGAAATTTTTTCAAAGTCCCTTAAAAATTTTCCAATTTTCGTCCCAATTCTTCCCATTCCCATTGAAACTTTTCAAATCCCTCTCAAAATGGTTGAAATTCTGTTGAAGCTTTTAAAATTCTCTCTAGAATTTTCAAAATCCATGGCCACATGTTTACAATTTCACGTCAAAAAATGGCTAAAATTCCAGTTGAAATTTTTTCAAAGTCCCTTAAAAATTTTCCAATTTTTGTCCCAATTCTTCCCATTCCCATTGAAACTTTTCAAATCCCTCTCAAAATTGTTGAAATTCTGTTGAAGCTTTTAAAATTCTCTCTAGAATTTTCAAAATTTATGTCCACATGTTTACAATTTCACGTCAAAAAATGGCTAAAATTCCAGTTGAAATTTTTTCAAAGTCCCTTAAAAATTTTCCAATTTTTGTCCCAATTCTTCCCATTCCCATTGAAACTTTTCAAATCCCTCTCAAAATTGTTGAAATTCTCTTGAAGCTTTTAAAATTCTCTCTAGAATTTTCAAAATCCATGGCCACATGTTTACAATTTCACGTCAAAAAATTGCTAAAATTCCAGGTGAAATTTTTTCAAAGTCCCTTAAAAATTTTCCAATTTTTGTCCCAATTCTTCCCATTCCCATTGAAACTTTTCAAATCCCTCTCAAAATTGTTGAAATTCTGTTGAAGCTTTTAAAATTCTCTCTAGAATTTTCAAAATCCATGTCCACATGTTTACAATTTCACGTCAAAAAATGGCTAAAATTCCAGTTGAAATTTTTTCCAAGTCCCTTAAAAATTTTCCAATTTTTGTCCCAATTCTTCCCATTCCCATTGAAACTTTTCAAATCCCTCTCAAAATTGTTGATATTCTGTTGAAGCTTTTAAAATTCTCTCTAGAATTTTCAAAATCCATGTCCACATGTTTACAATTTCACGTCAAAAAATGGCTAAAATTCCAGTTGAAATTTTTTCAAAGTCCCTTAAAAATTTTCCAATTTTTGTCCCAATTCTTCCCATTCCCATTGAAACTTTTCAAATCCCTCTCAAAACTGTTGAAATTCTGTTGAAGCTTTTAAAATTCTCTCTAGAATTTTCAAAATCCATGGCCACATGTTTACAATTTCACGTCAAAAAATGGCTAAAATTCCAGTTGAAATTTTTTCAAAGTCCCTTAAAAATTTTCCAATTTTTGTCCCAATTCTTCCCATTCCCATTGAAACTTTTCAAATCCCTCTCAAAATTGTTGAAATTCTGTTGAAGCTTTTAAAATTCTCTCTAGAATTTTCAAAATCCATGTCCACATGTTTACAATTTCACGTCAAAAAATGGCTAAAATTCCAGTTGAAATTTTTTCAAAGTCCCTTAAAAATTTTCCAATTTTTGTCCCAATTCTTCCCATTCCCATTGAAACTTTTCAAATCCCTCTCAAAATTGTTGAAATTCTGTTGAAGCTTTTAAAATTCTCTCTAGAATTTTCAAAATCCATGGCCACATGTTTACAATTTCATGTCAAAAAATGGCTAAAATTCCAGTTGAAATTTTTTCAAAGTCCCTTAAAAATTTTCCAATTTTTGTCCCAATTCTTCCCATTCCCATTGAAACTTTTCAAATCCCTCTCAAAATTGTTGAAATTCTCTAGAAGCTTTTAAAATTCTCTCTAGAATTTTCAAAATCCATGTCCACATGTTTACAATTTCACGTCAAAAAATTGCTAAAATTCCAGTTGAAATTTTTTCAAAGTCCCTTAAAGATTTTCCAATTTTCGTCCCAATTCTTCCCATTCCCATTGAAACTTTTCAAATCCCTCTCAAAATTGTTGAAATTCTGTTGAAGCTTTTAAAATTCTCTCTAGAATTTTCAAAATCCATGTCCACATGTTTACAATTTCACGTCAAAAAATTGCTAAAATTCCAGTTGAAATTTTTTCAAAGTCCCTTAAAATTTTCCAATTTTTGTCCCAATTCTTCCCATTCCCATTGAAACTTTTCAAATCCCTCTCAAAATTGTTGAAATTCTGTTGAAGCTTTTAAAATTCTCTCTAGAATTTTCAAAATCCATGTCCACATGTTTACAATTTCACGTAAAAAAATGGCTAAAATTCCAGTTGAAATTTTTTCAAAGTCCCTTAAAAATTTTCCAATTTTTGTCCCAATTCTTCCCATTCCCATTGAAACTTTTCAAATCCCTCTCAAAATTGTTGAAATTCTGTTGAAGCTTTTAAAATTCTCTCTAGAATTTTCAAAATCCATGTCCACATGTTTACAATTTCACGTCAAAATATGGCTAAAATTCCAGTTGAAATTTTTTCAAAGTCCTTAAAAATTTTCCAATTTTTGTCCCAATTCTTCCCATTCCCATTGAAACTTTTCAAATCCCTCTCAAAACTGTTGAAATTCTGTTGAAGATTTTAAAATTCTCTCTAGAATTTTCAAAATCCATGTCCACATGTTTACAATTTCACGTCAAAAAATTGCTAAAATTCCAGTTGAAATTTTTTCAAAGTCCCTGAAAAATTTTCCAATTTTTGTCCCAATTCTTCCCATTCCCATTGAAACTTTTCAAATCCCTCTCAAAATTGTTGAAATTCTCTTGAAGCTTTTAAAATTCTCTCTAGAATTTTCAAAATCCATGTCCACATGTTTACAATTTCACATAAAAAATTGCTAAAATTCCAGTTGAAATTTTTTCAAAGTCCCTTAAAATTTTCCAATTTTTGTCCCAATTCTTCCCATTCCCATTGAAACTTTTCAAATCCCTCTCAAAATTGTTGAAATTCTGTTGAAGCTTTTAAAATTCTCTCTAGAATTTTCAAAATCCATGTCCACATGTTTACAATTTCACGTCAAAAAATTGCTAAAATTCCAGTTGAAATTTTTTCAAAGTCCCTTAAAATTTTCCAATTTTTGTCCCAATTCTTCCCATTCCCATTGAAACTTTTCAAATCCCTCTCAAAATTGTTGAAATTCTGTTGAAGCTTTTAAAATTCTCTCTAGAATTTTCAAAATCCATGGCCACATGTTTACAATTTCACATAAAAAAATGCTAAAATTCCAGTTGAAATTTTTTCAAAGTCCCTTAAAAATTTTCCAATTTTTGTCCCAATTCTTCCCATTCCCATTGAAACTTTTCAAATCCCTCTCAAAATTGTTGAAATTCTGTTGAAGCTTTTAAAATTCTCTCTAGAATTTTCAAAATCCATGGCCACATGTTTACAATTTCACATAAAAAAATTGCTAAAATTCCAGTTGAAATTTTTTCAAAGTCCCTTAAAAATTTTCCAATTTTTGTCCCAATTCTTCCCATTCCCATTGAAACTTTTCAAATCCCTCTCAAAATTGTTGAAATTCTGTTGAAGCTTTTAAAATTCTCTCTAGAATTTTCAAAATCCATGTCCACATGTTTACAATTTCACGTCAAAAAATGGCTAAAATTCCAGTTGAAATTTTTTCAAAGTCCCTTAAAAATTTTCCAATTTTTGTCCCAATTCTTCCCATTCCCATTGAAACTTTTCAAATCCCTCTCCAAATTGTTGAAATTCTGTTGAAGCTTTTAAAATTCTCTCTAGAATTTTCAAAATCCATGTCCACATGTTTACAATTTCACGTCAAAAAATTGCTAAAATTCCAGTTGAAATTTTTCAAAGTCCCTTAAAATTTTCCAATTTTTGTCCCAATTCTTCCCATTCCCATTGAAACTTTTCAAATCCCTCTCAAAATTGTTGAAATTCTGTTGAAGCTTTTAAAATTCTCTCTAGAATTTTCAAAATCCATGTCCACATGTTTACAATTTCACGTCAAAAAATGGCTAAAATTCCAGTTGAAATTTTTTCAAAGTCCCTTAAAAATTTTCCAATTTTTGTCCCAATTCTTCCCATTCCCATTGAAACTTTTCAAATCCCTCTCAAAATTGTTGAAATTCTGTTGAAGCTTTTAAAATTCTCTCTAGAATTTTCAAAATCCATGTCCACATGTTTACAATTTCACATAAAAAAATTGCTAAAATTCCAGTTGAAATTTTTTCAAAGTCCCTGAAAAATTTTCCAATTTTTGTCCCAATTCTTCCCATTCCCATTGAAACTTTTCAAATCCCTCTCAAAATTGTTGAAATTCTGTTGAAGCTTTTAAAATTCTATCTAGAATTTTCAAAATCCATGTCCACATGTTTACAATTTCACGTCAAAAAATGGCTAAAATTCCAGTTGAAATTTTTTCAAAGTCCCTTAAAAATTTTCCAATTTTTGTCCCAATTCTTCCCATTCCCATTGAAACTTTTCAAATCCCTCTCAAAATTGTTGAAATTCTGTTGAAGCTTTTAAAATTCTCTCTAGAATTTTCAAAATTTATGTCCACATGTTTACAATTTCACATCAAAAAATGGCTAAAATTCCAGTTGAAATTTTTTCAAAGTCCCTTAAAAATTTTCCAATTTTTGTCCCAATTCTTCCCATTCCCATTGAAACTTTTCAAATCCCTCTCAAAATTGTTGAAATTCTGTTGAAGCTTTTAAAATTCTCTCTAGAATTTTCAAAATCCATGGCCACATGTTTACAATTTCATGTCAAAAAATGGCTAAAATTCCAGTTGAAATTTTTTCAAAGTCCCTTAAAAATTTTCCAATTTTTGTCCCAATTCTTCCCATTCCCATTGAAACTTTTCAAATCCCTCTCAAAATTGTTGAAATTCTCTAGAAGCTTTTAAAATTCTCTCTAGAATTTTCAAAATCCATGGACACATGTTTACAATTTCACATAAAAAATTGCTAAAATTCCAGTTGAAATTTTTTCAAAGTCCCTGAAAAATTTTCCAATTTTTGTCCCAATTCTTCCCATTCCCATTGAAACTTTTCAAATCCCTCTCAAAATTGTTGAAATTCTCTTGAAGCTTTTAAAATTCTCTCTAGAATTTTCAAAATCCATGGCCACATGTTTACAATTTCACATTAAAAAATTGCTAAAATTCCAGTTGAAATTTTTTCAAAGTCCCTTAAAAATTTTCCAATTTTTGTCCCAATTCTTCCCATTCCCATTGAAACTTTTCAAATCCCTCTCAAAATTGTTGAAATTCTGTTGAAGCTTTTAAAATTCTCTCTAGAATTTTCAAAATCCATGTCCACATGTTTACAATTTCACGTCAAAAAATGGCTAAAATTCCAGTTGAAATTTTTTCAAAGTCCCTTAAAAATTTTCCAATTTTTGTCCCAATTCTTCCCATTCCCATTGAAACTTTTCAAATCCCTCTCAAAATTGTTGAAATTCTGTTGAAGCTTTTAAAATTCTCTCTAGAATTTTCAAAATCCATGTCCACATGTTTACAATTTCACGTCAAAAAATGGCTAAAATTCCAGTTGAAATTTTTTCAAAGTCCCTTAAAAATTTTCCAATTTTGTCCCAATTCTTCCCATTCCCATTGAAACTTTTCAAATCCCTCTCAAAATTGTTGAAATTCTCTTGAAGCTTTTAAAATTCTCTCTAGAATTTTCAAAATCCATGGGCACATGTTTACAATTTCACGTCAAAAAATGGCTAAAATTCCAGTTGAAATTTTTTCAAAGTCCCTTAAAAATTTTCCAATTTTTGTCCCAATTCTTCCCATTCCCATTGAAACTTTTCAAATCCCTCTCAAATTGTTGAAATTCTCTTGAAGCTTTTAAAATTCTCTCTAGAATTTTCAAAATCCATGGCCACATGTTTACAATTTCACGTCAAAAAATGGCTAAAATTCCAGCTGAAATTTTTTCAAAGTCCCTTAAAAATTTTCCAATTTTTGTCCCAATTCTTCCCATTCCCATTGAAACTTTTCAAATCCCTCTCAAAATTGTTGAAATTCTCTTGAAGCTTTTAAAATTCTCTCTAGAATTTTCAAAATCCATGGCCACATGTTTACAATTTCACGTCAAAAAATGGCTAAAATTCCAGTTGAAATTTTTTCAAAGTCCCTTAAAAATTTTCCAATTTTTGTCCCAATTCTTCCCATTCCCATTGAAACTTTTCAAATCCCTCTCAAAATTGTTGAAATTCTCTTGAAGCTTTTAAAATTCTCTCTAGAATTTTCAAAATCCATGTCCAAATGTTTACAATTTCATGTCAAAAAATGGCTAAAATTCCAGTTGAAATTTTTTCAAAGTCCCTTAAAAATTTTCCAATTTTTGTCCCAATTCTTCCCATTCCCATTGAAACTTTTCAAATCCCTCTCAAAATTGTTGAAATTCTCTTGAAGCTTTTAAAATTCTCTCTAGAATTTTCAAAATCCATGGCCACATGTTTACAATTTCACGTCAAAAAATTGCTAAAATTCCAGTTGAAATTTTTTCAAAGTCCCTTAAAAATTTTCCAATTTTTGTCCCAATTCTTCCCATTCCCATTGAAACTTTTCAAATCCCTCTCAAAATTGTTGAAATTCTGTTGAAGCTTTTAAAATTCTCTCTAGAATTTTCAAAATCCATGTCCACATGTTTACAATTTCACGTCAAAAAATGGCTAAAATTCCAGTTGAAATTTTTTCAAAGTCCCTTAAAAATTTTCCAATTTTTGTCCCAATTCTTCCCATTCCCATTGAAACTTTTCAAATCCCTCTCAAAATTGTTGAAATTCTCTTGAAGCTTTTAAAATTCTCTCTAGAATTTTCAAAATCCATGGCCACATGTTTACAATTTCACGTCAAAAAAATGGCTAAAATTCCAGTTGAAATTTTTTCAAAGTCCCTTAAAAATTTTCCAATTTTTGTCCCAATTCTTCCCATTCCCATTGAAACTTTTCAAATCCCTCTCAAAATTGTTGAAATTCTCTTGAAGCTTTTAAAATTCTCTCTAGAATTTTCAAAATCCATGTCCACATGTTTACAATTTCACGTCAAAAAATGGCTAAAATTCCAGTTGAAATTTTTTTCAAAGTCCCTTAAAAAGTTTTCCAATTTTTGTCCCAATTCTTCCCATTCCCATTGAAACTTTTCAAATCCCTCTCCAAATTGTTGAAATTCTCTTGAAGCTTTTAAAATTCTCTCTAGAATTTTCAAAATCCATGGCCACATGTTTACAATTTCACGTCAAAAAATGGCTAAAATTCCAGTTGAAATTTTTTCAAAGTCCCTTAAAAATTTTCCAATTTTGGTCCCAATTCTTCCCATTCCCATTGAAACTTTTCAAATCCCTCTCAAAATTGTTGAAATTCTGTTGAAGCTTTTAAAATTCTCTCTAGAATTTTCAAAATCCATTGGCACATGTTTACAATTACAAGTCAAAAAATTGCTAAAATTCCAGTTGAATTTTTTTCAAAGTCCCTTAAAAGTTTTCCAATTTTTGTCCCAATTCTTCCCATTCCCATTGAAACTTTTCAAATCCCTCTCAAAATTGTTGAAATTCTCTTGAAGCTTTTAAAATTCTCTCTAGAATTTTCAAAATCCATGGGCACATGTTTACAATTTCACGTCAAAAAATGGCTAAAATTCCAGTTGAAATTTTTTCAAAGTCCCTTAAAAATTTTCCAATTTTTGTCCCAATTCTTCCCATTCCCATTGAAACTTTTCAAATCCCTCTCAAAATTGTTGAAATTCTGTTGAAGCTTTAAAATTCTCTCTAGAATTTTCAAAATCCATGGCCACATGTTTACAATTTCACGTAAAAAAATTGCTAAAATTCCAGCTGAAATTTTTTCAAAGTCCCTTAAAAATTTTCCAATTTTTGTCCCAATTCTTCCCATTCCCATTGAAACTTTTCAAATCCCTCTCCAAATTGTTGAAATTCTGTTGAAGCTTTTAAAATTCTCTCTAGAATTTTCAAAATCCATGGCCACATGTTTACAATTTCACGTCAAAAAATGGCTAAAATTCCAGTTGAAATTTTTTCAAAGTCCCTTAAAAATTTTCCAATTTTTGTCCCAATTCTTCCCATTCCCATTGAAACTTTTCAAATCCCTCTCAAAATTGTTGAAATTCTCTTGAAGCTTTTAAAATTCTCTCTAGAATTTTCAAAATCCATGTCCACATGTTTACAATTTCACGTCAAAAAATGGCTAAAATTCCAGTTGAAATTTTTTCAAAGTCCCTGAAAAATTTTCCAATTTTTGTCCCAATTCTTCCCATTCCCATTGAAACTTTTCAAATCCCTCTCAAAATTGTTGAAATTCTCTTGAAGCTTTTAAAATTCTCTCTAGAATTTTCAAAATCCATGTCCACATGTTTACAATTTCACGTCAAAAAATGGCTAAAATTCCAGTTGAAATTTTTTCAAAGTCCCTTAAAAATTTTCCAATTTTTGTCCCAATTCTTCCCATTCCCATTGAAACTTTTCAAATCCCTCTCAAAATTGTTGAAATTCTGTTGAAGCTTTTAAAATTCTCTCTAGAATTTTCAAAATCCATGTCCACATGTTTACAATTTCACGTCAAAAAATGGCTAAAATTCCAGTTGAATTTTTTTCAAAGTCCCTTAAAAGTTTTCCAATTTTGTCCCAATTCTTCCCATTCCCATTGAAACTTTTCAAATCCCTCTCAAAATTGTTGAAATTCTGTTGAAGCTTTTAAAATTCTCTCTAGAATTTTCAAAATCCATGGGCACATGTTTACAATTTCACGTCAAAAAATGGCTAAAATTCCAGTTGAAATTTTTTCAAAGTCCCTTAAAAATTTTCCAATTTTTGTCCCAATTTTTCCCATTCCCATTGAAACTTTTCAAATCCCTCTCAAAATTGTTGAAATTCTGTTGAAGCTTTTAAAATTCTCTCTAGAATTTTCAAAATCCATGGCCACATGTTTACAATTTCACGTAAAAAAAATGGCTAAAATTCCAGCTGAAATTTTTTCAAAGTCCCTTAAAAATTTTCCAATTTTTGTCCCAATTCTTCCCATTCCCATTGAAACTTTTCAAATCCCTCTCAAAATCGTTGAAATTCTCTTGAAGCTTTTAAAATTCTCTCTAGAATTTTCAAAATCCATGGCCACATGTTTACAATTTCACGTCAAAAAATGGCTAAAATTCCAGTTGAAATTTTTTCAAAGTCCCTTAAAAATTTTCCAATTTTTGTCCCAATTCTTCCCATTCCCATTGAAACTTTTCAAATCCCTCTCAAAATTGTTGAAATTCTCTTGAAGCTTTTAAAATTCTCTCTAGAATTTTCAAAATCCACGTCCACATGTTTACAATTTCACGTCAAAAAATGGCTAAAATTCCAGTTGAAATTTTTTTCAAAGTCCCTTAAAAAGTTTTCCAATTTTTGTCCCAATTCTTCCCATTCCCATTGAAACTTTTCAAATCCCTCTCAAAATTGTTGAAATTCTCTTGAAGCTTTTAAAATTCTCTCTAGAATTTTCAAAATCCATGTCCACATGTTTACAATTTCACGTCAAAAAATGGCTAAAATTCCAGTTGAAATTTTTTTCAAAGTCCCTTAAAAAGTTTTCCAATTTTTGTCCCAATTCTTCCCATTCCCATTGAAACTTTTCAAATCCCTCTCAAAATTGTTGAAATTCTGTTGAAGCTTTTAAAATTCTCTCTAGAATTTTCAAAATCCATGGCCACATGTTTACAATTTCACGTCAAAAAATGGCTAAAATTCCAGTTGAAATTTTTTCAAAGTCCCTTAAAAATTTTCCAATTTTTGTCCCAATTCTTCCCATTCCCATTGAAACTTTTCAAATCCCTCTCAAAATTGTTGAAATTCTCTTGAAGCTTTTAAAATTCTCTCTAGAATTTTCAAAATCCACTTCAACATGTTTACAATTTCACGTCAAAAAATGGCTAAAATTCCAGTTGAAATTTTTTTCAAAGTCCCTTAAAAAGTTTTCCAATTTTTGTCCCAATTCTTCCCATTCCCATTGAAACTTTTCAAATCCCTCTCAAAATTGTTGAAATTCTGTTGAAGCTTTTAAAATTCTCTCTAGAATTTTCAAAATCCATGGCCACATGTTTACAATTTCACGTCAAAAAATGGCTAAAATTCCAGTTGAAATTTTTTCAAAGTCCCTTAAAAGTTTTCCAATTTTTGTCCCAATTTTTCCCATTCCCATTGAAACTTTTCAAATCCCTCTCAAAATTGTTGAAATTCTGTTGAAGCTTTTAAAATTCTCTCTAGAATTTTCAAAATCCATGGCCACATGTTTACAATTTCACGTAAAAAAATGGCTAAAATTC
Source organism: Streptopelia decaocto (assembly GCF_964273445.1). NCBI lineage: Eukaryota > Metazoa > Chordata > Aves > Columbiformes > Columbidae > Streptopelia > Streptopelia decaocto. The sequence continues at coordinate 5,903 of NW_028115489.1, read as the reverse complement.
CAGCTGAAATTTTTTCAAAGTCCCTTAAAAATTTTCCAATTTTTGTCCCAATTCTTCCCATTCCCATTGAAACTTTCAAATCCCTCTCAAAATTGTTGAAATTCTCTTGAAGCTTTTAAAATTCTCTCTAGAATTTTCAAAATCCATGGCCACATGTTTACAATTTCACGTCAAAAAATTGCTAAAATTCCAGTTGAAATTTTTTCAAAGTCCCTTAAAAATTTTCCAATTTTTGTCCCAATTCTTCCCATTCCCATTGAAACTTTTCAAATCCCTCTCAAAATTGTTGAAATTCTCTTGAAGCTTTTAAAATTCTCTCTAGAATTTTCAAAATCCACTGCACATGTTTACAATTTACACGTCAAAAAATGGCTAAAATTCCAGTTTGAATTTTTTTCAAAGTCCCTTAAAAATTTTCCAATTTTTGTCCCAATTCTTCCCATTCCCATTGAAACTTTTCAAATCCCTCTCAAAATTGTTGAAATTCTGTTGAAGCTTTTAAAATTCTCTCTAGAATTTTCAAAATCCACGTCCACATGTTTACAATTTCACGTCAAAAAATGGCTAAAATTCCAGTTGAAATTTTTTCAAAGTCCCTTAAAAGTTTTCCAATTTTTGTCCCAATTCTTCCCATTCCCATTGAAACTTTTCAAATCCCTCTCAAAATTGTTGAAATTCTGTTGAAGCTTTTAAAATTCTCTCTAGAATTTTCAAAATCCATGGCCACATGTTTACAATTTCACGTAAAAAAATTGCTAAAATTCCAGCTGAAATTTTTTTCAAAGTCCCTTAAAAGTTTTCCAATTTTTGTCCCAATTCTTCCCATTCCCATTGAAACTTTTCAAATCCCTCTCCAAATTGTTGAAATTCTCTTGAAGCTTTTAAAATTCTCTCTAGAATTTTCAAAATCCATGGCCACATGTTTACAATTTCACGTCAAAAATGGCTAAAATTCCAGCTGAAATTTTTTCAAAGTCCCTTAAAAATTTTCCAATTTTTGTCCCAATTCTTCCCATTCCCATTGAAACTTTTCAAATCCCTCTCAAAATTGTTGAAATTCTGTTGAAGCTTTTAAAATTCTCTCTAGAATTTTCAAAATCCATGTCCACATGTTTACAATTTCACGTCAAAAAATGGCTAAAATTCCAGTTGAAATTTTTTCAAAGTCCCTTAAAAGTTTTCCAATTTTTGTCCCAATTTTTCCCATTCCCATTGAAACTTTTCAAATCCCTCTCAAATTGTTGAAATTCTGTTGAAGCTTTTAAAATTCTCTCTAGAATTTTCAAAATCCATGGCCACATGTTTACAATTTCACGTAAAAAAATTGCTAAAATTCCAGCTGAAATTTTTTCAAAGTCCCTTAAAAATTTTCCAATTTTTGTCCCAATTCTTCCATTCCCATTGAAACTTTTCAAATCCCTCTCAAATTGTTGAAATTCTCTTGAAGCTTTTAAAATTCTCTCTAGAATTTTCAAATCCATGGCCACATGTTTACAATTTCACGTCAAAAAATTGCTAAAATTCCAGTTGAAATTTTTTCAAAGTCCCTTAAAAATTTTCCAATTTTTGTCCCAATTCTTCCCATTCCCATTGAAACTTTCAAATCCCTCTCAAAATTGTTGAAATTCTGTTGAAGCTTTTAAAATTCTCTCTAGAATTTTCAAAATCCATGGCCACATGTTTACAATTTCACGTAAAAAAATGGCTAAAATTCCAGTTGAAATTTTTTCAAAGTCCCTTAAAAATTTTCCAATTTTTGTCCCAATTCTTCCCATTCCCATTGAAACTTTTCAAATCCCTCTCAAAATTGTTGAAATTCTCTTGAAGCTTTTAAAATTCTCTCTAGAATTTTCAAAATCCATGGCCACATGTTTACAATTTCACGTCAAAAAATTGCTAAAATTCCAGCTGAAATTTTTTCAAAGTCCCTTAAAATTTTCCAATTTTTGTCCCAATTCTTCCCATTCCCATTGAAACTTTTCAAATCCCTCTCAAAATTGTTGAAATTCTGTTGAAGCTTTTAAAATTCTCTCTAGAATTTTCAAAATCCATGGCCACATGTTTACAATTTCACGTCAAAAAATGGCTAAAATTCCAGTTGAAATTTTTTCAAAGTCCCTTAAAAGTTTTCCAATTTTTGTCCCAATTTTTCCCATTCCCATTGAAACTTTTCAAATCCCTCTCAAAATTGTTGAAATTCTGTTGAAGCTTTTAAAATTCTCTCTAGAATTTTCAAAATCCATGGCCACATGTTTACAATTTCACGTAAAAAAATGGCTAAAATTCCAGCTGAAATTTTTTCAAAGTCCCTTAAAAATTTTCCAATTTTTGTCCCAATTCTTCCCATTCCCATTGAAACTTTTCAAATCCCTCTCAAAATTGTTGAAATTCTCTTGAAGCTTTTAAAATTCTCTCTAGAATTTTCAAAATCCATGGCCACATGTTTACAATTTCACGTCAAAAAATTGCTAAAATTCCAGTTGAAATTTTTTCAAAGTCCCTTAAAAATTTTCCAATTTTTGTCCCAATTCTTCCCATTCCCATTGAAACTTTTCAAATCCCTCTCAAAATTGTTGAAATTCTCTTGAAGCTTTTAAAATTCTCTCTAGAATTTTCAAAATCCACTTCAACATGTTTACAATTACACGTCAAAAAATGGCTAAAATTCCAGTTGAATTTTTTTCAAAGTCCCTTAAAAGTTTTCCAATTTTTGTCCCAATTCTTCCCATTCCCATTGAAACTTTTCAAATCCCTCTCAAAATTGTTGAAATTCTGTTGAAGCTTTTAAAATTCTCTCTAGAATTTTCAAAATCCATGTCCACATGTTTACAATTTCACGTCAAAAAATGGCTAAAATTCCAGTTGAAATTTTTTCAAAGTCCCTTAAAAATTTTCCAATTTTTGTCCCAATTCTTCCCATTCCCATTGAAACTTTTCAAATCCCTCTCAAAATTGTTGAAATTCTCTTGAAGCTTTTAAAATTCTCTCTAGAATTTTCAAAATCCATGGCCACATGTTTACAATTTCACGTCAAAAAATTGCTAAAATTCCAGCTGAAATTTTTTCAAAGTCCCTTAAAAATTTTCCAATTTTTGTCCCAATTCTTCCCATTCCCATTGAAACTTTTCAAATCCCTCTCCAAATTGTTGAAATTCTCTTGAAGCTTTTAAAATTCTCTCTAGAATTTTCAAAATCCATGGCCACATGTTTACAATTTCACGTCAAAAAATTGGCTAAAATTCCAGTTGAAATTTTTTCAAAGTCCCTTAAAAATTTTCCAATTTTTGTCCCAATTCTTCCCATTCCCATTGAAACTTTTCAAATCCCTCTCCAAATTGTTGAAATTCTGTTGAAGCTTTTAAAATTCTCTCTAGAATTTTCAAAATCCATGTCCACATGTTTACAATTTCACGTCAAAAAATGGCTAAAATTCCAGTTGAAATTTTTTCAAAGTCCCTTTAAAAATTTTCCAATTTTTTGTCCCAATTCTTCCCATTCCCATTGAAACTTTTCAAATCCCTCTCAAAATTGTTGAAATTCTGTTGAAGCTTTTAAAATTCTCTCTAGAATTTTCAAAATCCATGGCCACATGTTTACAATTTCACGTAAAAAAATGGCTAAAATTCCAGTTGAAATTTTTTCAAAGTCCCTTAAAAATTTTCCAATTTTTGTCCCAATTCTTCCATTCCCATTGAAACTTTTCAAATCCCTCTCAAAATTGTTGAAATTCTCTTGAAGCTTTTAAAATTCTCTCTAGAATTTTCAAAATCCATGGGCACATGTTTACAATTTCACGTCAAAAATGGCTAAAATTCCAGTTGAAATTTTTTCAAAGTCCCTTAAAAATTTTCCAATTTTTGTCCCAATTCTTCCCATTCCCATTGAAACTTTTCAAATCCCTCTCAAAATTGTTGAAATTCTCTTGAAGCTTTTAAAATTCTCTCTAGAATTTTCAAAATCCATGTCCACATGTTTACAATTTCACATAAAAAAAATGGCTAAAATTCCAGTTGAAATTTTTTCAAAGTCCCTTAAAAATTTTCCAATTTTGTCCCAATTCTTCCCATTCCCATTGAAACTTTTCAAATCCCTCTCAAAATTGTTGAAATTCTGTTGAAGCTTTTAAAATTCTCTCTAGAATTTTCAAAATCCATGGCCACATGTTTACAATTTCACGTCAAAAAATGGCTAAAATTCCAGTGAAATTTTTTCAAAGTCCCTTAAAAATTTTCCAATTTTTGTCCCAATTCTTCCCATTCCCATTGAAACTTTTCAAATCCCTCTCAAAATTGTTGAAATTCTCTTGAAGCTTTTAAAATTCTCTCTAGAATTTTCAAAATCCATGGCCACATGTTTACAATTTCACGTCAAAAAATGGCTAAAATTCCAGTTGAAATTTTTTCAAAGTCCCTTAAAAATTTTCCAATTTTTGTCCCAATTCTTCCCATTCCCATTGAAACTTTTCAAATCCCTCTCAAAATTGTTGAAATTCTCTTGAAGCTTTTAAAATTCTCTCTAGAATTTTCAAAATTCATGTCCACATGTTTACAATTTCACGTCAAAAAATGGCTAAAATTCCAGTTGAAATTTTTTCAAAGTCCCTTAAAAATTTTCCAATTTTGTCCCAATTTTTCCCATTCCCATTGAAACTTTTCAAATCCCTCTCAAAATTGTTGAAATTCTCTTGAAGCTTTTAAAATTCTCTCTAGAATTTTCAAAATCCATGGCCACATGTTTACAATTTCACGTCAAAAAATTGCTAAAATTCCAGCTGAAATTTTTTCAAAGTCCCTTAAAAATTTTCCAATTTTTGTCCCAATTCTTCCCATTCCCATTGAAACTTTTCAAATCCCTCTCAAAATTGTTGAAATTCTCTTGAAGCTTTTAAAATTCTCTCTAGAATTTTCAAAATCCATGTCCACATGTTTACAATTTCACGTCAAAAAATGGCTAAAATTCCAGTTGAAATTTTTTCAAAGTCCCTTAAAAATTTTCCAATTTTTGTCCCAATTCTTCCCCATTCCCATTGAAACTTTTCAAATCCCTCTCAAAATTGTTGAAATTCTCTTTGAAGCTTTTAAAATTGTCTCTAGAATTTTCAAAATCATGGGCACATGTTTACAATTTCACGTCAAAAAATGGCTAAAATTCCAGTTGAAATTTTTTCAAAGTCCCTTAAAAATTTTCCAATTTTTGTCCCAATTCTTCCCATTCCCATTGAAACTTTTCAAATCCCTCTCAAAATTGTTGAAATTCTCTTGAAGCTTTTAAAATTCTCTCTAGAATTTTCAAAATCCATGTCCACATGTTTACAATTTCACGTCAAAAAATTGCTAAAATTCCAGTTGAAATTTTTTCAAAGTCCCTTAAAAATTTTCCAATTTTTGTCCCAATTCTTCCCATTCCCATTGAAACTTTTCAAATCCCTCTCAAACATTGTTGAAATTCTGTTGAAGCTTTTAAAATTCTCGCTAGAATTTTCAAAATCCATGGCCACATGTTTACAATTTCACGTCAAAAAATGGCTAAAATTCCAGTTGAAATTTTTTCAAAGTCCCTTAAAAATTTTCCAATTTTTGCCTCTCAAAATTGTGGAAATTCTGTTGAAGCTTTTAAAATTCTCTCTAGAATTTTCAAAAATCCATGTCCACATGTTTACAATTTCACACCATTTTTGTCCCAATTCTTCCCATTCCCATTGAAACTTTTCAAATCCCTCTCAAAATTGTTGAAATTCTCTTGAAGCTTTTAAAATTCTCTCTAGAATTTTCAAAATCCACTTCAACATGTTTACAATTTCACGTCAAAAAATGGCTAAAATTCCAGTTGAAATTTTTTCAAAGTCCCTTAAAAATTTTCCAATTTTTCTCCCAATATCGTATTCTCTGAAGCTTTTAAAATTC
>NW_028115490.1:0-44007 GCF_964273445.1 Streptopelia decaocto | reverse complement strand
GAGGGATTTGAAAAGTTTCAATGGGAATGGGAAGAATTGGACAAAAATTGGAAAATTTTTCAGGGACTTTGAAAAAATTTCAACTGGAATTTTAGCCATTTTTTGACGTGAAATTGTAAACATGTGGACATGGATTTTGAAAATTCTAGAGAGAATTTTAAAAGCTTCAAGAGAATTTCAACAATTTTGAGAGGGATTTGAAAAGTTTCAATGGGAATGGGAAGAATTGGGACAAAAATTGGAAAATTTTTCAGGGACTTTGAAAAAATTTCAACTGGAATTTTAGCCATTTTTTGACGTGAAATTGTAAACATGTGGACATGGATTTTGAAAATTCTAGAGAGAATTTTAAAAGCTTCAAGAGAATTTCAACAATTTTGAGAGGGATTTGAAAAGTTTCAATGGGAATGGGAAGAATTGGGACAAAACTTGGAAAATTTTGAAGGGACTTTGAAAAAATTTCAACTGGAATTTTAGCCATTTTTTGACGTGAAATTGTAAACATGTGGACATGGATTTTGAAAATTCTAGAGAGAATTTTAAAAGCTTCAAGAGAATTTCAACAATTTTGAGAGGGATTTGAAAAGTTTCAATGGGAATGGGAAGAATTGGGACAAAAATTGGAAAATTTTTCAGGGACTTTGAAAAAATTTCAACTGGAATTTTAGCCATTTTTTGACGTGAAATTGTAAACATGTGGACATGGATTTTGAAAATTCTAGAGAGAATTTTAAAAGCTTCAAGAGAATTTCAACAATTTTGAGAGGGATTTGAAAAGTTTCAATGGGAATGGGAAGAATTGGGACAAAAATTGGAAAATTTTTAAGGGACTTTGAAAAAATTTCAACTGGAATTTTAGCCATTTTTTGACGTGAAATTGTAAACATGTGGACATGGATTTTGAAAATTCTAGAGAGAATTTTAAAAGCTTCAAGAGAATTTCAAGAATTTTGAGAGGGATTTGAAAAGTTTCAATGGGAATGGGAAGAATTGGGACAAAAATTGGAAAATTTTTCAGGGACTTTGAAAAAATTTCAACTGGAATTTTAGCCATTTTTTGACGTGAAATTGTAAACATGTGGACATGGATTTTGAAAATTCTAGAGAGAATTTTAAAAGCTTCAAGAGAATTTCAACAATTTTGAGAGGGATTTGAAAAGTTTCAATGGGAATGGGAAGAATTGGGACAAAACTTGGAAAATTTTGAAGGGACTTTGAAAAAATTTCAACTGGAATTTTAGCCATTTTTTGACGTGAAATTGTAAACATGTGGACATGGATTTTGAAAATTCTAGAGAGAATTTTAAAAGCTTCAAGAGAATTTCAACAATTTTGAGAGGGATTTGAAAAGTTTCAATGGGAATGGGAAGAATTGGGACAAAACTTGGAAAATTTTGAAGGGACTTTGAAAAAATTTCAACTGGAATTTTAGCCATTTTTTGACGTGAAATTGTAAACATGTGGACATGGATTTTGAAAATTCTAGAGAGAATTTTAAAAGCTTCAAGAGAATTTCAACAATTTTGAGAGGGATTTGAAAAGTTTCAATGGGAATGGGAAGAATTGGGACAAAAATTGGAAAATTTTAAGGGACTTTGAAAACATTTCAACTGGAATTTTAGCCATTTTTTGACGTGAAATTGTAAACATGTGGACATGGATTTTGAAAATTCTAGAGAGAATTTTAAAAGCTTCAAGAGAATTTCAACAATTTTGAGAGGGATTTGAAAAGTTTCAATGGGAATGGGAAGAATTGGGACAAAACTTGGAAAATTTTGAAGGGACTTTGAAAAAATTTCAACTGGAATTTTAGCCATTTTTTGACGTGAAATTGTAAACATGTGGACATGGATTTTGAAAATTCTAGAGAGAATTTTAAAAGCTTCAAGAGAATTTCAACAATTTTGAGAGGGATTTGAAAAGTTTCAATGGGAATGGGAAGAATTGGGACAAAAATTGGAAAATTTTTCAGGGACTTTGAAAAAATTTCAACTGGAATTTTAGCCATTTTTTGACGTGAAATTGTAAACATGTGGACATGGATTTTGAAAATTCTAGAGAGAATTTTAAAAGCTTCAAGAGAATTTCAACCATTTTGAGAGGGATTTGAAAAGTTTCAATGGGAATGGAAGAATTGGGACAAAAATTGGAAAATTTTTAAGGGACTTTGAAAAAATTTCAACTGGAATTTTAGCCATTTTTTGACGTGAAATTGTAAACATGTGGACATGGATTTTGAAAATTCTAGAGAGAATTTTAAAAGCTTCAAGAGAATTTCAACAATTTTGAGAGGGATTTGAAAAGTTTCAATGGGAATGGGAAGAATTGGGACAAAAATTGGAAAATTTTGAAGGGACTTTGAAAACATTTCAACTGGAATTTTAGCCATTTTTTGACGTGAAATTGTAAACATGTGGACATGGATTTTGAAAATTCTAGAGAGAATTTTAAAAGCTTCAAGAGAATTTCAACAATTTTGAGAGGGATTTGAAAAGTTTCAATGGGAATGGGAAGAATTGGGACAAAAATTGGAAAATTTTTCAGGGACTTTGAAAAAATTTCAACTGGAATTTTAGCCATTTTTTGACGTGAAATTGTAAACATGTGGACATGGATTTTGAAAATTCTAGAGAGAATTTTAAAAGCTTCAAGAGAATTTCAACAATTTTGAGAGGGATTTGAAAAGTTGCAATGGGAATGGGAAGAATTGGGACAAAACTTGGAAAATTTTTCAGGGACTTTGAAAAAATTTCAACTGGAATTTTAGCCATTTTTTGACGTGAAATTGTAAACATGTGGACATGGATTTTGAAAATTCTAGAGAGAATTTTAAAAGCTTCAAGAGAATTTCAACAATTTTGAGAGGGATTTGAAAAGTTTCAATGGGAATGGGAAGAATTGGGACAAAAATTGGAAAATTTTTCAGGGACTTTGAAAAAATTTCAACTGGAATTTTAGCCATTTTTTGACGTGAAATTGTAAACATGTGGACATGGATTTTGAAAATTCTAGAGAGAATTTTAAAAGCTTCAAGAGAATTTCAACAATTTTGAGAGGGATTTGAAAAGTTTCAATGGGAATGGGAAGAATTGGGACAAAAATTGGAAAATTTTGAAGGGACTTTGAAAACATTTCAACTGGAATTTTAGCCATTTTTTGACGTGAAATTGTAAACATGTGGACATGGATTTTGAAAATTCTAGAGAGAATTTTGAAAGCTTCAAGAGAATTTCAACAATTTTGAGAGGGATTTGAAAAGTTTCAATGGGAATGGGAAGAATTGGGACAAAAATTGGAAAATTTTTCAGGGACTTTGAAAAAATTTCAACTGGAATTTTAGCCATTTTTTGACGTGAAATTGTAAACATGTGGACATGGATTTTGAAAATTCTAGAGAGAATTTTAAAAGCTTCAACAGAATTTCAACAATTTTGAGAGGGATTTGAAAAGTTTCAATGGGAATGGGAAGAATTGGGACAAAAATTGGAAAATTTTTCAGGGACTTTGAAAAAATTTCAACTGGAATTTTAGCCATTTTTTGACGTGAAATTGTAAACATGTGGACATGGATTTTGAAAATTCTAGAGAGAATTTTAAAAGCTTCAAGAGAATTTCAACCATTTTGAGAGGGATTTGAAAAGTTTCAATGGGAATGGGAAGAATTGGGACAAAACTTGGAAAATTTTGAAGGGACTTTGAAAAAATTTCAACTGGAATTTTAGCCATTTTTTGACGTGAAATTGTAAACATGTGGACATGGATTTTGAAAATTCTAGAGAGAATTTTAAAAGCTTCAAGAGAATTTCAACAATTTTGAGAGGGATTTGAAAAGTTTCAATGGGAATGGGAAGAATTGGGACAAAAATTGGAAAATTTTTAAGGGACTTTGAAAAAATTTCAACTGGAATTGTAGCCATTTTTTGACGTGAAATTGTAAACATGTGGACATGGATTTTGAAAATTCTAGAGAGAATTTTAAAAGCTTCAAGAGAATTTCAACAATTTTGAGAGGGATTTGAAAAGTTTCAATGGGAATGGGAAGAATTGGGACAAAAATTGGAAAATTTTTCAGGGACTTTGAAAAAATTTCAACTGGAATTTTAGCCATTTTTTGACGTGAAATTGTAAACATGTGGACATGGATTTTGAAAATTCTAGAGAGAATTTTAAAAGCTTCAAGAGAATTTCAACAATTTTGAGAGGGATTTGAAAAGTTTCAATGGGAATGGGAAGAATTGGGACAAAAATTGGAAAATCTTTAAGGGACTTTGAAAACATTTCAACTGGAATTTTAGCCATTTTTTGACGTGAAATTGTAAACATGTGGACATGGATTTTGAAAATTCTAGAGAGAATTTTAAAAGCTTCAAGAGAATTTCAACAATTTTGAGAGGGATTTGAAAAGTTTCAATGGGAATGGGAAGAATTGGGACAAAAATTGGAAAATTTTTAAGGGACTTTGAAAAAATTTCAACTGGAATTTTAGCCATTTTTTGACGTGAAATTGTAAACATGTGGACATGGATTTTGAAAATTCTAGAGAGAATTTTAAAAGCTTCAAGAGAATTTCAACAATTTTGAGAGGGATTTGAAAAGTTTCAATGGGAATGGGAAGAATTGGGACAAAAATTGGAACATTTTTAAGGGACTTTGAAAACATTTCAACTGGAATTTTAGCCATTTTTTGACGTGAAATTGTAAACATGTGGACATGGATTTTGAAAATTCTAGAGAGAATTTTAAAAGCTTCAAGAGAATTTCAACAATTTTGAGAGGGATTTGAAAAGTTTCAATGGGAATGGGAAGAATTGGGACAAAAATTGGAAAATTTTTCAGGGACTTTGAAAAAATTTCAACTGGAATTTTAGCCATTTTTTGACGTGAAATTGTAAACATGTGGACATGGATTTTGAAAATTCTAGAGAGAATTTTAAAAGCTTCAACAGAATTTCAACAATTTTGAGAGGGATTTGAAAAGTTTCAATGGGAATGGGAAGAATTGGGACAAAACTTGGAAAATTTTGAAGGGACTTTGAAAAAATTTCAACTGGAATTTTAGCCATTTTTTGACGTGAAATTGTAAACATGTGGACATGGATTTTGAAAATTCTAGAGAGAATTTTAAAAGCTTCAACAGAATTTCAACAATTTTGAGAGGGATTTGAAAAGTTTCAATGGGAATGGGAAGAATTGAGAGAAAAAATGGAAAATTTTGAAGGGACTTTGAAAACATTTCAACTGGAATTTTAGCCATTTTTTGACGTGAAATTGTAAACATGTGGACATGGATTTTGAAAATTCTAGAGAGAATTTTAAAAGCTTCAAGAGAATTTCAACAATTTTGAGAGGGATTTGAAAAGTTTCAATGGGAATGGGAAGAATTGGGACAAAAATTGGAAAATTTTGAAGGGACTTTGAAAAAATTTCAACTGGAATTTTAGCCATTTTTTGACGTGAAATTGTAAACATGTGGACATGGATTTTGAAAATTCTAGAGAGAATTTTAAAAGCTTCAAGAGAATTTCAACAATTTTGAGAGGGATTTGAAAAGTTTCAATGGGAATGGGAAGAATTGGGACAAAACTTGGAAAATTTTTAAGGGACTTTGAAAAAATTTCAACTGGAATTTTAGCCATTTTTTGACGTGAAATTGTAAACATGTGGACATGGATTTTGAAAATTCTAGAGAGAATTTTAAAAGCTTCAACAGAATTTCAACCATTTTGAGAGGGATTTGAAAAGTTTCAATGGGAATGGGAAGAATTGGGACAAAAATTGGAAAATTTTGAAGGGACTTTGAAAAAATTTCAACTGGAATTTTAGCCATTTTTTGACGTGAAATTGTAAACATGTGGACATGGATTTTGAAAATTCTAGAGAGAATTTTAAAAGCTTCAAGAGAATTTCAACAATTTTGAGAGGGATTTGAAAAGTTTCAATGGGAATGGGAAGAATTGGGACAAAAATTGGAAAATTTTAAGGGACTTTGAAAAAATTTCAACTGGAATTTTAGCCATTTTTTGACGTGAAATTGTAAACATGTGGACATGGATTTTGAAAATTCTAGAGAGAATTTTAAAAGCTTCAAGAGAATTTCAACAATTTTGAGAGGGATTTGAAAAGTTTCAATGGGAATGGGAAGAATTGGGACAAAAATTGGAAAATTTTTCAGGGACTTTGAAAAAATTTCAACTGGAATTTTAGCCATTTTTTGACGTGAAATTGTAAACATGTGGACATGGATTTTGAAAATTCTAGAGAGAATTTTAAAAGCTTCAAGAGAATTTCAACAATTTTGAGAGGGATTTGAAAAGTTTCAATGGGAATGGGAAGAATTGGGACAAAAATTGGAAAATCTTTAAGGGACTTTGAAAACATTTCAACTGGAATTTTAGCCATTTTTTGACGTGAAATTGTAAACATGTGGACATGGATTTTGAAAATTCTAGAGAGAATTTTAAAAGCTTCAAGAGAATTTCAACAATTTTGAGAGGGATTTGAAAAGTTTCAATGGGAATGGGAAGAATTGGGACAAAAATTGGAAAATTTTTAAGGGACTTTGAAAAAATTTCAACTGGAATTTTAGCCATTTTTTGACGTGAAATTGTAAACATGTGGACATGGATTTTGAAAATTCTAGAGAGAATTTTAAAAGCTTCAACAGAATTTCAACAATTTTGAGAGGGATTTGAAAAGTTTCAATGGGAATGGGAAGAATTGGGACAAAAATTGGAACATTTTGAAGGGACTTTGAAAACATTTCAACTGGAATTTTAGCCATTTTTTGACGTGAAATTGTAAACATGTGGACATGGATTTTGAAAATTCTAGAGAGAATTTTAAAAGCTTCAAGAGAATTTCAACAATTTTGAGAGGGATTTGAAAAGTTTCAATGGGAATGGGAAGAATTGGGACAAAAATTGGAAAATTTTTCAGGGACTTTGAAAAATTTCAACTGGAATTTTAGCCATTTTTTGACGTGAAATTGTAAACATGTGGACATGGATTTTGAAAATTCTAGAGAGAATTTTAAAAGCTTCAACAGAATTTCAACAATTTTGAGAGGGATTTGAAAAGTTTCAATGGGAATGGGAAGAATTGGGACAAAACTTGGAAAATTTTGAAGGGACTTTGAAAAAATTTCAACTGGAATTTTAGCCATTTTTTGACGTGAAATTGTAAACATGTGGACATGGATTTTGAAAATTCTAGAGAGAATTTTAAAAGCTTCAAGAGAATTTCAACAATTTTGAGAGGGATTTGAAAAGTTTCAATGGGAATGGGAAGAATTGAGAGAAAAAATGGAAAATTTTTCAGGGACTTTGAAAAAATTTCAACTGGAATTTTAGCCATTTTTTGACGTGAAATTGTAAACATGTGGACATGGATTTTGAAAATTCTAGAGAGAATTTTAAAAGCTTCAAGAGAATTTCAACAATTTTGAGAGGGATTTGAAAAGTTTCAATGGGAATGGGAAGAATTGGGACAAAAATTGGAAAATTTTGAAGGGACTTTGAAAAAATTTCAACTGGAATTTTAGCCATTTTTTGACGTGAAATTGTAAACATGTGGACATGGATTTTGAAAATTCTAGAGAGAATTTTAAAAGCTTCAAGAGAATTTCAACAATTTTGAGAGGGATTTGAAAAGTTTCAATGGGAATGGGAAGAATTGGGACAAAAATTGGAAAATTTTGAAGGGACTTTGAAAAAATTTCAACTGGAATTTTAGCCATTTTTTGACGTGAAATTGTAAACATGTGGACATGGATTTTGAAAATTCTAGAGAGAATTTTAAAAGCTTCAAGAGAATTTCAACAATTTTGAGAATTTCAACAATTTTGAGAGGGATTTGAAAAGTTTCAATGGGAATGGGAAGAATTGGGACAAAAATTGGAAAATTTTTCAGGGACTTTGAAAAAATTTCAACTGGAATTTTAGCCATTTTTTGACGTGAAATTGTAAACATGTGGACATGGATTTTGAAAATTCTAGAGAGAAAATTTCAACAATTTTGAGAGGGATTTGAAAAGTTTCAATGGGAATGGGAAGAATTGGGACAAAACTTGGAAAATTTTTCAGGGACTTTGAAAAAATTTCAACTGGAATTTTAGCCATTTTTTGACGTGAAATTGTAAACATGTGGACATGGATTTTGAAAATTCTAGAGAGAATTTTAAAAGCTTCAAGAGAATTTCAACAATTTTGAGAGGGATTTGAAAAGTTTCAATGGGAATGGGAAGAATTGGGACAAAACTTGGAAAATTTTTCAGGGACTTTGAAAAAATTTCAACTGGAATTTTAGCCATTTTTTGACGTGAAATTGTAAACATGTGGACATGGATTTTGAAAATTCTAGAGAGAATTTTAAAAGCTTCAAGAGAATTTCAACAATTTTGAGAGGGATTTGAAAAGTTTCAATGGGAATGGGAAGAATTGGGACAAAAATTGGAAAATTTTTCAGGGACTTTGAAAAAATTTCAACTGGAATTTTAGCCATTTTTTGACGTGAAATTGTAAACATGTGGACATGGATTTTGAAAATTCTAGAGAGAATTTTAAAAGCTTCAAGAGAATTTCAACAATTTTGAGAGGGATTTGAAAAGTTTCAATGGGAATGGGAAGAATTGGGACAAAAATTGGAAAATCTTTAAGGGACTTTGAAAACATTTCAACTGGAATTTTAGCCATTTTTTGACGTGAAATTGTAAACATGTGGACATGGATTTTGAAAATTCTAGAGAGAATTTTAAAAGCTTCAAGAAAATTTCAACAATTTTGAGAGGGATTTGAAAAGTTTCAATGGGAATGGGAAGAATTGGGACAAAAATTGGAAAATTTTTCAGGGACTTTGAAAAAATTTCAACTGGAATTTTAGCCATTTTTTGACGTGAAATTGTAAACATGTGGACATGGATTTTGAAAATTCTAGAGAGAATTTTAAAAGCTTCAAGAGAATTTCAACAATTTTGAGAGGGATTTGAAAAGTTTCAATGGGAATGGGAAGAATTGGGACAAAAATTGGAACATTTTTAAGGGACTTTGAAAAAATTTCAACTGGAATTTTAGCCATTTTTTGACGTGAAATTGTAAACATGTGGACATGGATTTTGAAAATTCTAGAGAGAATTTTAAAAGCTTCAAGAGAATTTCAACAATTTTGAGAGGGATTTGAAAAGTTTCAATGGGAATGGGAAGAATTGGGACAAAAATTGGAAAATTTTTCAGGGACTTTGAAAAAATTTCAACTGGAATTTTAGCCATTTTTTGACGTGAAATTGTAAACATGTGGACATGGATTTTGAAAATTCTAGAGAGAATTTTAAAAGCTTCAAGAGAATTTCAACAATTTTGAGAGGGATTTGAAAAGTTTCAATGGGAATGGGAAGAATTGGGACAAAAATTGGAACATTTTGAAGGGACTTTGAAAACATTTCAACTGGAATTTTAGCCATTTTTTGACGTGAAATTGTAAACATGTGGACATGGATTTTGAAAATTCTAGAGAGAATTTTAAAAGCTTCAAGAGAATTTCAACAATTTTGAGAGGGATTTGAAAAGTTTCAATGGGAATGGGAAGAATTGGGACAAAAATTGGAAAATTTTTAAGGAACTTTGAAAAAATTTCAACTGGAATTTTAGCCATTTTTTGACGTGAAATTGTAAACATGTGGACATGGATTTTGAAAATTCTAGAGAGAATTTTAAAAGCTTCAAGAGAATTTCAACAATTTTGAGAGGGATTTGAAAAGTTTCAATGGGAATGGGAAGAATTGGGACAAAAATTGGAACATTTTTAAGGGACTTTGAAAAAATTTCAACTGGAATTTTAGCCATTTTTTGACGTGAAATTGTAAACATGTGGACATGGATTTTGAAAATTCTAGAGAGAATTTTAAAAGCTTCAAGAGAATTTCAACAATTTTGAGAGGGATTTGAAAAGTTTCAAGGGGAATGGGAAGAATTGGGACAAAAATTGGAAAATTTTTCAGGGACTTTGAAAAAATTTCAACTGGAATTTTAGCCATTTTTTGACGTGAAATTGTAAACATGTGGACATGGATTTTGAAAATTCTAGAGAGAATTTGAAAAGCTTCAAGAGAATTTCAACAATTTTGAGAGGGATTTGAAAAGTTTCAATGGGAATGGGAAGAATTGGGACAAAACTTGGAAAATTTTGAAGGGACTTGAAAAAATTTCAACTGGAATTTTAGCCATTTTTTGACGTGAAATTGTAAACATGTGGACATGGATTTTGAAAATTCTAGAGAGAATTTTAAAAGCTTCAAGAGAATTTCAACAATTTTGAGAGGGATTTGAAAAGTTTCAATGGGAATGGGAAGAATTGGGACAAAAATTGGAAAATTTTTAAGGGACTTTGAAAAAATTTCAACTGGAATTTTAGCCATTTTTTGACGTGAAATTGTAAACATGTGGACATGGATTTTGAAAATTCTAGAGAGAATTTTAAAAGCTTCAAGAGAATTTCAACAATTTTGAGAGGGATTTGAAAAGTTTCAATGGGAATGGGAAGAATTGGGACAAAAATTGGAAAATCTTTAAGGGACTTTGAAAACATTTCAACTGGAATTTTAGCCATTTTTTGACGTGAAATTGTAAACATGTGGACATGGATTTTGAAAATTCTAGAGAGAATTTTAAAAGCTTCAAGAAAATTTCAACAATTTTGAGAGGGATTTGAAAAGTTTCAATGGGAATGGGAAGAATTGGGACAAAAATTGGAAAATTTTGAAGGGACTTTGAAAAAATTTCAACTGGAATTTTAGCCATTTTTTGACGTGAAATTGTAAACATGTGGACATGGATTTTGAAAATTCTAGAGAGAATTTTAAAAGCTTCAAGAGAATTTCAACAATTTCGAGAGGGATTTGAAAAGTTTCAAGGGGAATGGGAAGAATTGGGACAAAAATTGGAACATTTTTAAGGGACTTTGAAAAAATTTCAACTGGAATTTTAGCCATTTTTTGACGTGAAATTGTAAACATGTGGACATGGATTTTGAAAATTCTAGAGAGAATTTTAAAAGCTTCAACAGAATTTCAACAATTTTGAGAGGGATTTGAAAAGTTTCAAGGGGAATGGGAAGAATTGGGACAAAACTTGGAACATTTTTCAGGGACTTTGAAAAAATTTCAACTGGAATTTTAGCCATTTTTTGACGTGAAATTGTAAACATGTGGACATGGATTTTGAAAATTCTAGAGAGAATTTTAAAAGCTTCAAGAGAATTTCAACAATTTTGAGAGGGATTTGAAAAGTTTCAATGGGAATGGGAAGAATTGGGACAAAAATTGGAAAATTTTTCAGGGACTTTGAAAAAATTTCAACTGGAATTTTAGCCATTTTTTGACGTGAAATTGTAAACATGTGGACATGGATTTTGAAAATTCTAGAGAGAATTTTAAAAGCTTCAAGAGAATTTCAACAATTTTGAGAGGGATTTGAAAAGTTTCAATGGGAATGGGAAGAATTGGGACAAAACTTGGAAAATTTTTAAGGGACTTTGAAAAAATTTCAACTGGAATTTTAGCCATTTTTTGACGTGAAATTGTAAACATGTGGACATGGATTTTGAAAATTCTAGAGAGAATTTTAAAAGCTTCAACAGAATTTCAACCATTTTGAGAGGGATTTGAAAAGTTTCAATGGGAATGGGAAGAATTGGGACAAAAATTGGAAAATTTTTAAGGGACTTTGAAAACATTTCAACTGGAATTTTAGCCATTTTTTGATGTGAAATTGTAAACATGTGGACATGGATTTTGAAAATTCTAGAGAGAATTTTAAAAGCTTCAAGAGAATTTCAACAATTTTGAGAGGGATTTGAAAAGTTTCAATGGGAATGGGAAGAATTGGGACAAAAATTGGAAAATCTTTAAGGGACTTTGAAAACATTTCAACTGGAATTTTAGCCATTTTTTGACGTGAAATTGTAAACATGTGGACATGGATTTTGAAAATTCTAGAGAGAATTTTAAAAGCTTCAAGAGAATTTCAACAATTTCGAGAGGGATTTGAAAAGTTTCAATGGGAATGGGAAGAATTGGGACAAAACTTGGAAAATTTTGAAGGGACTTTGAAAAAATTTCAACTGGAATTTTAGCCATTTTTTGACGTGAAATTGTAAACATGTGGACATGGATTTTGAAAATTCTAGAGAGAATTTTAAAAGCTTCAAGAGAATTTCAACAATTTCGAGAGGGATTTGAAAAGTTTCAATGGGAATGGGAAGAATTGGGACAAAACTTGGAAAATTTTTCAGGGACTTTGAAAAAATTTCAACTGGAATTTTAGCCATTTTTTGACGTGAAATTGTAAACATGTGGACATGGATTTTGAAAATTCTAGAGAGAATTTTAAAAGCTTCAAGAGAATTTCAACAATTTTGAGAGGGATTTGAAAAGTTTCAATGGGAATGGGAAGAATTGGGACAAAAATTGGAAAATTTTTCAGGGACTTTGAAAAAATTTCAACTGGAATTTTAGCCATTTTTTGACGTGAAATTGTAAACATGTGGACATGGATTTTGAAAATTCTAGAGAGAATTTTAAAAGCTTCAACAGAATTTCAACAATTTTGAGAGGGATTTGAAAAGTTTCAAGGGGAATGGGAAGAATTGGGACAAAACTTGGAACATTTTTCAGGGACTTTGAAAAAATTTCAACTGGAATTTTAGCCATTTTTTGACGTGAAATTGTAAACATGTGGACATGGATTTTGAAAATTCTAGAGAGAATTTTAAAAGCTTCAAGAGAATTTCAACAATTTTGAGAGGGATTTGAAAAGTTTCAATGGGAATGGGAAGAATTGGGACAAAAATTGGAAAATTTTTCAGGGTCTTTGAAAAAATTTCAACTGGAATTTTAGCCATTTTTTGACGTGAAATTGTAAACATGTGGACATGGATTTTGAAAATTCTAGAGAGAATTTTAAAAGCTTCAAGAGAATTTCAACAATTTTGAGAGGGATTTGAAAAGTTTCAATGGGAATGGGAAGAATTGGGACAAAACTTGGAAAATTTTTAAGGGACTTTGAAAAAATTTCAACTGGAATTTTAGCCATTTTTTGACGTGAAATTGTAAACATGTGGACATGGATTTTGAAAATTCTAGAGAGAATTTTAAAAGCTTCAACAGAATTTCAACCATTTTGAGAGGGATTTGAAAAGTTTCAATGGGAATGGGAAGAATTGGGACAAAAATTGGAAAATTTTGAAGGGACTTTGAAAAAATTTCAACTGGAATTTTAGCCATTTTTTGACGTGAAATTGTAAACATGTGGACATGGATTTTGAAAATTCTAGAGAGAATTTTAAAAGCTTCAAGAGAATTTCAACAATTTTGAGAGGGATTTGAAAAGTTTCAATGGGAATGGGAAGAATTGGGACAAAAATTGGAAAATTTTGAAGGGACTTTGAAAACATTTCAACTGGAATTTTAGCCATTTTTTGATGTGAAATTGTAAACATGTGGACATGGATTTTGAAAATTCTAGAGAGAATTTTAAAAGCTTCAAGAGAATTTCAACAATTTTGAGAGGGATTTGAAAAGTTTCAATGGGAATGGGAAGAATTGGGACAAAATTGGAAAATCTTTAAGGGACTTTGAAAACATTTCAACTGGAATTTTAGCCATTTTTTGACGTGAAATTGTAAACATGTGGACATGGATTTTGAAAATTCTAGAGAGAATTTTAAAAGCTTCAAGAGAATTTCAACAATTTCGAGAGGGATTTGAAAAGTTTCAATGGGAATGGGAAGAATTGGGACAAAACTTGGAAAATTTTTCAGGGACTTTGAAAAAATTTCAACTGGAATTTTAGCCATTTTTTGACGTGAAATTGTAAACATGTGGACATGGATTTTGAAAATTCTAGAGAGAATTTTAAAAGCTTCAAGAGAATTTCAACAATTTCGAGAGGGATTTGAAAAGTTTCAATGGGAATGGGAAGAATTGGGACAAAACTTGGAAAATTTTTCAGGGACTTTGAAAAAATTTCAACTGGAATTTTAGCCATTTTTTGACGTGAAATTGTAAACATGTGGACATGGATTTTGAAAATTCTAGAGAGAATTTTAAAAGCTTCAAGAGAATTTCAACAATTTTGAGAGGGATTTGAAAAGTTTCAATGGGAATGGGAAGAATTGGGACAAAAATTGGAAAATTTTTCAGGGACTTTGAAAAAATTTCAACTGGAATTTTAGCCATTTTTTGACGTGAAATTGTAAACATGTGGACATGGATTTTGAAAATTCTAGAGAGAATTTTAAAAGCTTCAAGAGAATTTCAACAATTTTGAGAGGGATTTGAAAAGTTTCAATGGGAATGGGAAGAATTGGGACAAAAATTGGAACATTTTGAAGGGACTTTGAAAAAATTTCAACTGGAATTTTAGCCATTTTTTGACGTGAAATTGTAAACATGTGGACATGGATTTTGAAAATTCTAGAGAGAATTTTAAAAGCTTCAAGAGAATTTCAACAATTTTGAGAGGGATTTGAAAAGTTTCAATGGGAATGGGAAGAATTGGGACAAAACTTGGAAAATCTTTAAGGGACTTTGAAAACATTTCAACTGGAATTTTAGCCATTTTTTGACGTGAAATTGTAAACATGTGGACATGGATTTTGAAAATTCTAGAGAGAATTTTAAAAGCTTCAAGAGAATTTCAACAATTTTGAGAGGGATTTGAAAAGTTTCAATGGGAATGGGAAGAATTGGGACAAAACTTGGAAAATTTTTCAGGGACTTTGAAAAAATTTCAACTGGAATTTTAGCCATTTTTTGACGTGAAATTGTAAACATGTGGACATGGATTTTGAAAATTCTAGAGAGAATTTTAAAAGCTTCAAGAGAATTTCAACAATTTTGAGAGGGATTTGAAAAGTTTCAATGGGAATGGGAAGAATTGGGACAAAAATTGGAAAATTTTTCAGGGACTTTGAAAAAATTTCAACTGGAATTTTAGCCATTTTTTGACGTGAAATTGTAAACATGTGGACATGGAATTTGAAAATTCTAGAGAGAATTTTAAAAGCTTCAAGAGAATTTCAACAATTTTGAGAGGGATTTGAAAAGTTTCAATGGGAATGGGAAGAATTGGGACAAAAATTGGAAAATTTTTCAGGGACTTTGAAAAAATTTCAACTGGAATTTTAGCCATTTTTTGACGTGAAATTGTAAACATGTGGACATGGATTTTGAAAATTCTAGAGAGAATTTTAAAAGCTTCAAGAGAATTTCAACAATTTTGAGAGGGATTTGAAAAGTTTCAATGGGAATGGGAAGAATTGGGACAAAAATTGGAAAATTTTTCAGGGACTTTGAAAAAATTTCAACTGGAATTTTAGCCATTTTTTGACGTGAAATTGTAAACATGTGGACATGGATTTTGAAAATTCTAGAGAGAATTTTAAAAGCTTCAAGAGAATTTCAACAATTTTGAGAGGGATTTGAAAAGTTTCAATGGGAATGGGAAGAATTGGGACAAAAATTGGAAAATTTTGAAGGGACTTTGAAAACATTTCAACTGGAATTTTAGCCATTTTTTGACGTGAAATTGTAAACATGTGGACATGGATTTTGAAAATTCTAGAGAGAATTTTGAAAGCTTCAAGAGAATTTCAACAATTTTGAGAGGGATTTGAAAAGTTTCAATGGGAATGGGAAGAATTGGGACAAAAATTGGAAAATTTTTCAGGGACTTTGAAAAAATTTCAACTGGAATTTTAGCCATTTTTTGACGTGAAATTGTAAACATGTGGACATGGATTTTGAAAATTCTAGAGAGAATTTTGAAAGCTTCAAGAGAATTTCAACAATTTTGAGAGGGATTTGAAAAGTTTCAATGGGAATGGGAAGAATTGGGACAAAAATTGGAAAATTTTTCAGGGACTTTGAAAAAATTTCAACTGGAATTTTAGCCATTTTTTGACGTGAAATTGTAAACATGTGGACATGGATTTTGAAAATTCTAGAGAGAATTTTAAAAGCTTCAACAGAATTTCAACAATTTTGAGAGGGATTTGAAAAGTTTCAATGGGAATGGGAAGAATTGGGACAAAAATTGGAAAATTTTTCAGGGACTTTGAAAAAATTTCAACTGGAATTTTAGCCATTTTTTGACGTGAAATTGTAAACATGTGGACATGGATTTTGAAAATTCTAGAGAGAATTTTAAAAGCTTCAAGAGAATTTCAACCATTTTGAGAGGGATTTGAAAAGTTTCAATGGGAATGGGAAGAATTGGGACAAAACTTGGAAAATTTTGAAGGGACTTTGAAAAAATTTCAACTGGAATTTTAGCCATTTTTTGACGTGAAATTGTAAACATGTGGACATGGATTTTGAAAATTCTAGAGAGAATTTTAAAAGCTTCAAGAGAATTTCAACAATTTTGAGAGGGATTTGAAAAGTTTCAATGGGAATGGGAAGAATTGGGACAAAAATTGGAAAATTTTTAAGGGACTTTGAAAAAATTTCAACTGGAATTGTAGCCATTTTTTGACGTGAAATTGTAAACATGTGGACATGGATTTTGAAAATTCTAGAGAGAATTTTAAAAGCTTCAAGAGAATTTCAACAATTTTGAGAGGGATTTGAAAAGTTTCAATGGGAATGGGAAGAATTGGGACAAAAATTGGAAAATTTTTCAGGGACTTTGAAAAAATTTCAACTGGAATTTTAGCCATTTTTTGACGTGAAATTGTAAACATGTGGACATGGATTTTGAAAATTCTAGAGAGAATTTTAAAAGCTTCAAGAGAATTTCAACAATTTTGAGAGGGATTTGAAAAGTTTCAATGGGAATGGGAAGAATTGGGACAAAAATTGGAAAATCTTTAAGGGACTTTGAAAACATTTCAACTGGAATTTTAGCCATTTTTTGACGTGAAATTGTAAACATGTGGACATGGATTTTGAAAATTCTAGAGAGAATTTTAAAAGCTTCAAGAGAATTTCAACAATTTTGAGAGGGATTTGAAAAGTTTCAATGGGAATGGGAAGAATTGGGACAAAAATTGGAAAATTTTTAAGGGACTTTGAAAAAATTTCAACTGGAATTTTAGCCATTTTTTGACGTGAAATTGTAAACATGTGGACATGGATTTTGAAAATTCTAGAGAGAATTTTAAAAGCTTCAAGAGAATTTCAACAATTTTGAGAGGGATTTGAAAAGTTTCAATGGGAATGGGAAGAATTGGGACAAAAATTGGAACATTTTTAAGGGACTTTGAAAACATTTCAACTGGAATTTTAGCCATTTTTTGACGTGAAATTGTAAACATGTGGACATGGATTTTGAAAATTCTAGAGAGAATTTTAAAAGCTTCAAGAGAATTTCAACAATTTTGAGAGGGATTTGAAAAGTTTCAATGGGAATGGGAAGAATTGGGACAAAAATTGGAAAATTTTTCAGGGACTTTGAAAAAATTTCAACTGGAATTTTAGCCATTTTTTGACGTGAAATTGTAAACATGTGGACATGGATTTTGAAAATTCTAGAGAGAATTTTAAAAGCTTCAACAGAATTTCAACAATTTTGAGAGGGATTTGAAAAGTTTCAATGGGAATGGGAAGAATTGGGACAAAACTTGGAAAATTTTGAAGGGACTTTGAAAAAATTTCAACTGGAATTTTAGCCATTTTTTGACGTGAAATTGTAAACATGTGGACATGGATTTTGAAAATTCTAGAGAGAATTTTAAAAGCTTCAACAGAATTTCAACAATTTTGAGAGGGATTTGAAAAGTTTCAATGGGAATGGGAAGAATTGAGAGAAAAAATGGAAAATTTTGAAGGGACTTTGAAAACATTTCAACTGGAATTTTAGCCATTTTTTGACGTGAAATTGTAAACATGTGGACATGGATTTGAAAATTCTAGAGAGAATTTTAAAAGCTTCAAGAGAATTTCAACAATTTTGAGAGGGATTTGAAAAGTTTCAATGGGAATGGGAAGAATTGGGACAAAAATTGGAAAATTTTGAAGGGACTTTGAAAAAATTTCAACTGGAATTTTAGCCATTTTTTGACGTGAAATTGTAAACATGTGGACATGGATTTTGAAAATTCTAGAGAGAATTTAAAAGCTTCAAGAGAATTTCAACAATTTTGAGAGGGATTTGAAAAGTTTCAATGGGAATGGGAAGAATTGGGACAAAACTTGGAAAATTTTTAAGGGACTTTGAAAAAATTTCAACTGGAATTTTAGCCATTTTTTGACGTGAAATTGTAAACATGTGGACATGGATTTTGAAAATTCTAGAGAGAATTTTAAAAGCTTCAACAGAATTTCAACCATTTTGAGAGGGATTTGAAAAGTTTCAATGGGAATGGGAAGAATTGGGACAAAAATTGGAAAATTTTGAAGGGACTTTGAAAAAATTTCAACTGGAATTTTAGCCATTTTTTGACGTGAAATTGTAAACATGTGGACATGGATTTTGAAAATTCTAGAGAGAATTTTAAAAGCTTCAAGAGAATTTCAACAATTTTGAGAGGGATTTGAAAAGTTTCAATGGGAATGGGAAGAATTGGGACAAAAATTGGAAAATTTTTAAGGGACTTTGAAAAAATTTCAACTGGAATTTTAGCCATTTTTTGACGTGAAATTGTAAACATGTGGACATGGATTTTGAAAATTCTAGAGAGAATTTTAAAAGCTTCAAGAGAATTTCAACAATTTTGAGAGGGATTTGAAAAGTTTCAATGGGAATGGGAAGAATTGGGACAAAAATTGGAAAATTTTTCAGGGACTTTGAAAAAATTTCAACTGGAATTTTAGCCATTTTTTGACGTGAAATTGTAAACATGTGGACATGGATTTTGAAAATTCTAGAGAGAATTTTAAAAGCTTCAAGAGAATTTCAACAATTTTGAGAGGGATTTGAAAAGTTTCAATGGGAATGGGAAGAATTGGGACAAAAATTGGAAAATCTTTAAGGGACTTTGAAAACATTTCAACTGGAATTTTAGCCATTTTTTGACGTGAAATTGTAAACATGTGGACATGGATTTTGAAAATTCTAGAGAGAATTTTAAAAGCTTCAAGAGAATTTCAACAATTTTGAGAGGGATTTGAAAAGTTTCAATGGGAATGGGAAGAATTGGGACAAAAATTGGAAAATTTTTAAGGGACTTTGAAAAAATTTCAACTGGAATTTTAGCCATTTTTTGACGTGAAATTGTAAACATGTGGACATGGATTTTGAAAATTCTAGAGAGAATTTTAAAAGCTTCAACAGAATTTCAACAATTTTGAGAGGGATTTGAAAAGTTTCAATGGGAATGGGAAGAATTGGGACAAAAATTGGAACATTTTGAAGGGACTTTGAAAACATTTCAACTGGAATTTTAGCCATTTTTTGACGTGAAATTGTAAACATGTGGACATGGATTTTGAAAATTCTAGAGAGAATTTTAAAAGCTTCAAGAGAATTTCAACAATTTTGAGAGGGATTTGAAAAGTTTCAATGGGAATGGGAAGAATTGGGACAAAAATTGGAAAATTTTTCAGGGACTTTGAAAAAATTTCAACTGGAATTTTAGCCATTTTTTGACGTGAAATTGTAAACATGTGGACATGGATTTTGAAAATTCTAGAGAGAATTTTAAAAGCTTCAACAGAATTTCAACAATTTTGAGAGGGATTTGAAAAGTTTCAATGGGAATGGGAAGAATTGGGACAAAACTTGGAAAATTTTGAAGGGACTTTGAAAAAATTTCAACTGGAATTTTAGCCATTTTTTGACGTGAAATTGTAAACATGTGGACATGGATTTTGAAAATTCTAGAGAGAATTTTAAAAGCTTCAAGAGAATTTCAACAATTTTGAGAGGGATTTGAAAAGTTTCAATGGGAATGGGAAGAATTGAGAGAGAAAAAATGGAAATTTTTCAGGGACTTTGAAAAAATTTCAACTGGAATTTTAGCCATTTTTTGACGTGAAATTGTAAACATGTGGACATGGATTTTGAAAATTCTAGAGAGAATTTTAAAAGCTTCAAGAGAATTTCAACAATTTTGAGAGGATTTGAAAAGTTTCAATGGGAATGGGAAGAATTGGGACAAAAATTGGAAAATTTTGAAGGGACTTTGAAAAAATTTCAACTGGAATTTTAGCCATTTTTTGACGTGAAATTGTAAACATGTGGACATGGATTTTGAAAATTCTAGAGAGAATTTTAAAAGCTTCAAGAGAATTTCAACAATTTTGAGAGGGATTTGAAAAGTTTCAATGGGAATGGGAAGAATTGGACAAAAATTGGAAAATTTTGAAGGGACTTTGAAAAAATTTCAACTGGAATTTTAGCCATTTTTTGACGTGAAATTGTAAACATGTGGACATGGATTTTGAAAATTCTAGAGAGAATTTTAAAAGCTTCAAGAGAATTTCAACAATTTTGAGAGGGATTTGAAAAGTTTCAATGGGAATGGGAAGAATTGGGACAAAAATTGGAAAATTTTTCAGGGACTTTGAAAAAATTTCAACTGGAATTTTAGCCATTTTTTGACGTGAAATTGTAAACATGTGGACATGGATTTTGAAAATTCTAGAGAGAATTTTAAAAGCTTCAAGAGAATTTCAACAATTTTGAGAGGGATTTGAAAAGTTTCAATGGGAATGGGAAGAATTGGGACAAAACTTGGAAAAATTTTTCAGGGACTTTGAAAAAATTTCAACTGGAATTTTAGCCATTTTTTGACGTGAAATTGTAAACATGTGGACATGGATTTTGAAAATTCTAGAGAGAATTTTAAAAGCTTCAAGAGAATTTCAACAATTTTGAGAGGGATTTGAAAAGTTTCAATGGGAATGGGAAGAATTGGGACAAAAATTGGAAAATTTTTCAGGGACTTTGAAAAAATTTCAACTGGAATTTTAGCCATTTTTTGACGTGAAATTGTAAACATGTGGACATGGATTTTGAAAATTCTAGAGAGAATTTTAAAAGCTTCAAGAGAATTTCAACAATTTTGAGAGGGATTTGAAAAGTTTCAATGGGAATGGGAAGAATTGGGACAAAACTTGGAAAATTTTTCAGGGACTTTGAAAAAATTTCAACTGGAATTTTAGCCATTTTTGACGTGAAATTGTAAACATGTGGACATGGATTTTGAAAATTCTAGAGAGAATTTTAAAAGCTTCAAGAGAATTTCAACAATTTTGAGAGGATTTGAAAAGTTTCAATGGGAATGGGAAGAATTGGGACAAAAATTGGAAAATCTTTAAGGGACTTTGAAAACATTTCAACTGGAATTTTAGCCATTTTTTGACGTGAAATTGTAAACATGTGGACATGGATTTTGAAAATTCTAGAGAGAATTTTAAAAGCTTCAAGAAAATTTCAACAATTTTGAGAGGGATTTGAAAAGTTTCAATGGGAATGGGAAGAATTGGGACAAAAATTGGAAAATTTTTCAGGGACTTTGAAAAAATTTCAACTGGAATTTTAGCCATTTTTTGACGTGAAATTGTAAACATGTGGACATGGATTTTGAAAATTCTAGAGAGAATTTTAAAAGCTTCAAGAGAATTTCAACAATTTTGAGAGGGATTTGAAAAGTTTCAATGGGAATGGGAAGAATTGGGACAAAAATTGGAACATTTTTAAGGGACTTTGAAAAAATTTCAACTGGAATTTTAGCCATTTTTGACGTGAAATTGTAAACATGTGGACATGGATTTGAAAATTCTAGAGAGAATTTTAAAAGCTTCAAGAGAATTTCAACAATTTTGAGAGGGATTTGAAAAGTTTCAATGGGAATGGGAAGAATTGGGACAAAAATTGGAAAATTTTTCAGGGACTTTGAAAAAATTTCAAACTGGAATTTTAGCCATTTTTTGACGTGAAATTGTAAACATGTGGACATGGATTTTGAAAATTCTAGAGAGAATTTTAAAAGCTTCAAGAGAATTTCAACAATTTTGAGAGGGATTTGAAAAGTTTCAATGGGAATGGGAAGAATTGGGACAAAAATTGGAACATTTTGAAGGGACTTTGAAAACATTTCAACTGGAATTTTAGCCATTTTTTGACGTGAAATTGTAAACATGTGGACATGGATTTTGAAAATTCTAGAGAGAATTTTAAAAGCTTCAAGAGAATTTCAACAATTTTGAGAGGGATTTGAAAAGTTTCAATGGGAATGGGAAGAATTGGGACAAAAATTGGAAAATTTTTTAAGGAACTTTGAAAAAATTTCAACTGGAATTTTAGCCATTTTTTGACGTGAAATTGTAAACATGTGGACATGGATTTTGAAAATTCTAGAGAGAATTTTAAAAGCTTCAAGAGAATTTCAACAATTTTGAGAGGGATTTGAAAAGTTTCAATGGGAATGGGGAAGAATTGGGACAAAAATTGGAACATTTTTAAGGGACTTTGAAAAAATTTCAACTGGAATTTTAGCCATTTTTTGACGTGAAATTGTAAACATGTGGACATGGATTTTGAAAATTCTAGAGAGAATTTTAAAAGCTTCAAGAGAATTTCAACAATTTTGAGAGGGATTTGAAAAGTTTCAAGGGGAATGGGAAGAATTGGGACAAAAATTGGAAAATTTTTCAGGGACTTTGAAAAAATTTCAACTGGAATTTTAGCCATTTTTTGACGTGAAATTGTAAACATGTGGACATGGATTTTGAAAATTCTAGAGAGAATTTGAAAAGCTTCAAGAGAATTTCAACAATTTTGAGAGGGATTTGAAAAGTTTCAATGGGAATGGGAAGAATTGGGACAAAACTTGGAAAATTTTGAAGGGACTTGAAAAAATTTCAACTGGAATTTTAGCCATTTTTTGACGTGAAATTGTAAACATGTGGACATGGATTTTGAAAATTCTAGAGAGAATTTTAAAAAGCTTCAAGAGAATTTCAACAATTTTGAGAGGGATTTGAAAAGTTTCAATGGGAATGGGAAGAATTGGGACAAAAATTGGAAAATTTTTAAGGGACTTTGAAAAAATTTCAACTGGAATTTTAGCCATTTTTTGACGTGAAATTGTAAACATGTGGACATGGATTTTGAAAATTCTAGAGAGAATTTTAAAAGCTTCAAGAGAATTTCAACAATTTTGAGAGGGATTTGAAAAGTTTCAATGGGAATGGGAAGAATTGGGACAAAAATTGGAAAATCTTTAAGGGACTTTGAAAACATTTCAACTGGAATTTTAGCCATTTTTTGACGTGAAATTGTAAACATGTGGACATGGATTTTGAAAATTCTAGAGAGAATTTTAAAAGCTTCAAGAAAATTTCAACAATTTTGAGAGGGATTTGAAAAGTTTCAATGGGAATGGGAAGAATTGGGACAAAAATTGGAAAATTTTGAAGGGACTTTGAAAAAATTTCAACTGGAATTTTAGCCATTTTTTGACGTGAAATTGTAAACATGTGGACATGGATTTTGAAAATTCTAGAGAGAATTTTAAAAGCTTCAAGAGAATTTCAACAATTTCGAGAGGGATTTGAAAAGTTTCAAGGGGAATGGGAAGAATTGGGACAAAAATTGGAACATTTTTAAGGGACTTTGAAAAAATTTCAACTGGAATTTTAGCCATTTTTTGACGTGAAATTGTAAACATGTGGACATGGATTTTGAAAATTCTAGAGAGAATTTTAAAAGCTTCAACAGAATTTCAACAATTTTGAGAGGGATTTGAAAAGTTTCAAGGGGAATGGGAAGAATTGGGACAAAACTTGGAACATTTTTCAGGGACTTTGAAAAAATTTCAACTGGAATTTTAGCCATTTTTTGACGTGAAATTGTAAACATGTGGACATGGATTTTGAAAATTCTAGAGAGAATTTTAAAAGCTTCAAGAGAATTTCAACAATTTTGAGAGGGATTTGAAAAGTTTCAATGGGAATGGGAAGAATTGGGACAAAAATTGGAAAATTTTTCAGGGACTTTGAAAAAATTTCAACTGGAATTTTAGCCATTTTTTGACGTGAAATTGTAAACATGTGGACATGGATTTTGAAAATTCTAGAGAGAATTTTAAAAGCTTCAAGAGAATTTCAACAATTTTGAGAGGGATTTGAAAAGTTTCAATGGGAATGGGAAGAATTGGGACAAAACTTGGAAAATTTTTAAGGGACTTTGAAAAAATTTCAACTGGAATTTTAGCCATTTTTTGACGTGAAATTGTAAACATGTGGACATGGATTTTGAAAATTCTAGAGAGAATTTTAAAAGCTTCAACAGAATTTCAACCATTTTGAGAGGGATTTGAAAAGTTTCAATGGGAATGGGAAGAATTGGGACAAAAATTGGAAAATTTTTAAGGGACTTTGAAAACATTTCAACTGGAATTTTAGCCATTTTTTGATGTGAAATTGTAAACATGTGGACATGGATTTTGAAAATTCTAGAGAGAATTTTAAAAGCTTCAAGAGAATTTCAACAATTTTGAGAGGGATTTGAAAAGTTTCAATGGGAATGGGAAGAATTGGGACAAAAATTGGAAAATCTTTAAGGGACTTTGAAAACATTTCAACTGGAATTTTAGCCATTTTTTGACGTGAAATTGTAAACATGTGGACATGGATTTTGAAAATTCTAGAGAGAATTTTAAAAGCTTCAAGAGAATTTCAACAATTTCGAGAGGGATTTGAAAAGTTTCAATGGGAATGGGAAGAATTGGGACAAAACTTGGAAAATTTTGAAGGGACTTTGAAAAAATTTCAACTGGAATTTTAGCCATTTTTTGACGTGAAATTGTAAACATGTGGACATGGATTTTGAAAATTCTAGAGAGAATTTTAAAAGCTTCAAGAGAATTTCAACAATTTCGAGAGGGATTTGAAAAGTTTCAATGGGAATGGGAAGAATTGGGACAAAACTTGGAAAATTTTTCAGGGACTTTGAAAAAATTTCAACTGGAATTTTAGCCATTTTTTGACGTGAAATTGTAAACATGTGGACATGGATTTTGAAAATTCTAGAGAGAATTTTAAAAGCTTCAAGAGAATTTCAACAATTTTGAGAGGGATTTGAAAAGTTTCAATGGGAATGGGAAGAATTGGGACAAAAATTGGAAAATTTTTCAGGGACTTTGAAAAAATTTCAACTGGAATTTTAGCCATTTTTTGACGTGAAATTGTAAACATGTGGACATGGATTTTGAAAATTCTAGAGAGAATTTTAAAAGCTTCAACAGAATTTCAACAATTTTGAGAGGGATTTGAAAAGTTTCAAGGGGAATGGGAAGAATTGGGACAAAACTTGGAACATTTTTCAGGGACTTTGAAAAAATTTCAACTGGAATTTTAGCCATTTTTTGACGTGAAATTGTAAACATGTGGACATGGATTTTGAAAATTCTAGAGAGAATTTTAAAAGCTTCAAGAGAATTTCAACAATTTTGAGAGGGATTTGAAAAGTTTCAATGGGAATGGGAAGAATTGGGACAAAAATTGGAAAATTTTTCAGGGTCTTTGAAAAAATTTCAACTGGAATTTTAGCCATTTTTTGACGTGAAATTGTAAACATGTGGACATGGATTTTGAAAATTCTAGAGAGAATTTTAAAAGCTTCAAGAGAATTTCAACAATTTTGAGAGGGATTTGAAAAGTTTCAATGGGAATGGGAAGAATTGGGACAAAACTTGGAAAATTTTTAAGGGACTTTGAAAAAATTTCAACTGGAATTTTAGCCATTTTTTGACGTGAAATTGTAAACATGTGGACATGGATTTTGAAAATTCTAGAGAGAATTTTAAAAGCTTCAACAGAATTTCAACCATTTTGAGAGGGATTTGAAAAGTTTCAATGGGAATGGGAAGAATTGGGACAAAAATTGGAAAATTTTGAAGGGACTTTGAAAAAATTTCAACTGGAATTTTAGCCATTTTTTGACGTGAAATTGTAAACATGTGGACATGGATTTTGAAAATTCTAGAGAGAATTTTAAAAGCTTCAAGAGAATTTCAACAATTTTGAGAGGGATTTGAAAAGTTTCAATGGGAATGGGAAGAATTGGGACAAAAATTGGAAAATTTTGAAGGGACTTTGAAAACATTTCAACTGGAATTTTAGCCATTTTTTGATGTGAAATTGTAAACATGTGGACATGGATTTTGAAAATTCTAGAGAGAATTTTAAAAGCTTCAAGAGAATTTCAACAATTTTGAGAGGGATTTGAAAAGTTTCAATGGGAATGGGAAGAATTGGGACAAAAATTGGAAAATCTTTAAGGGACTTTGAAAACATTTCAACTGGAATTTTAGCCATTTTTTGACGTGAAATTGTAAACATGTGGACATGGATTTTGAAAATTCTAGAGAGAATTTTAAAAGCTTCAAGAGAATTTCAACAATTTCGAGAGGGATTTGAAAAGTTTCAATGGGAATGGGAAGAATTGGGACAAAACTTGGAAAATTTTTCAGGGACTTTGAAAAAATTTCAACTGGAATTTTAGCCATTTTTTGACGTGAAATTGTAAACATGTGGACATGGATTTTGAAAATTCTAGAGAGAATTTTAAAAGCTTCAAGAGAATTTCAACAATTTCGAGAGGGATTTGAAAAGTTTCAATGGGAATGGGAAGAATTGGGACAAAACTTGGAAAATTTTTCAGGGACTTTGAAAAAATTTCAACTGGAATTTTAGCCATTTTTTGACGTGAAATTGTAAACATGTGGACATGGATTTTGAAAATTCTAGAGAGAATTTTAAAAGCTTCAAGAGAATTTCAACAATTTTGAGAGGGATTTGAAAAGTTTCAATGGGAATGGGAAGAATTGGGACAAAAATTGGAAAATTTTTCAGGGACTTTGAAAAAATTTCAACTGGAATTTTAGCCATTTTTTGACGTGAAATTGTAAACATGTGGACATGGATTTTGAAAATTCTAGAGAGAATTTTAAAAGCTTCAAGAGAATTTCAACAATTTTGAGAGGGATTTGAAAAGTTTCAATGGGAATGGGAAGAATTGGGACAAAAATTGGAACATTTTTCAGGGACTTTGAAAAAATTTCAACTGGAATTTTAGCCATTTTTTGACGTGAAATTGTAAACATGTGGACATGGATTTTGAAAATTCTAGAGAGAATTTTAAAAGCTTCAACAGAATTTCAACAATTTTGAGAGGGATTTGAAAAGTTTCAATGGGAATGGGAAGAATTGGGACAAAACTTGGAAAATCTTTAAGGGACTTTGAAAACATTTCAACTGGAATTTTAGCCATTTTTTGACGTGAAATTGTAAACATGTGGACATGGATTTTGAAAATTCTAGAGAGAATTTTAAAAGCTTCAAGAGAATTTCAACAATTTTGAGAGGGATTTGAAAAGTTTCAATGGGAATGGGAAGAATTGGGACAAAACTTGGAAAATTTTTCAGGGACTTTGAAAAAATTTCAACTGGAATTTTAGCCATTTTTTGACGTGAAATTGTAAACATGTGGACATGGATTTTGAAAATTCTAGAGAGAATTTTAAAAGCTTCAAGAGAATTTCAACAATTTTGAGAGGGATTTGAAAAGTTTCAATGGGAATGGGAAGAATTGGGACAAAAATTGGAAAATTTTTCAGGGACTTTGAAAAAATTTCAACTGGAATTTTAGCCATTTTTTGACGTGAAATTGTAAACATGTGGACATGGAATTTGAAAATTCTAGAGAGAATTTTAAAAGCTTCAAGAGAATTTCAACAATTTTGAGAGGGATTTGAAAAGTTTCAATGGGAATGGGAAGAATTGGGACAAAAATTGGAAAATTTTTCAGGGACTTTGAAAAAATTTCAACTGGAATTTTAGCCATTTTTTGACGTGAAATTGTAAACATGTGGACATGGATTTTGAAAATTCTAGAGAGAATTTTAAAAGCTTCAAGAGAATTTCAACAATTTTGAGAGGGATTTGAAAAGTTTCAATGGGAATGGGAAGAATTGGGACAAAAATTGGAAAATTTTTCAGGGACTTTGAAAAAATTTCAACTGGAATTTTAGCCATTTTTTGACGTGAAATTGTAAACATGTGGACATGGATTTTGAAAATTCTAGAGAGAATTTTAAAAGCTTCAAGAGAATTTCAACAATTTTGAGAGGGATTTGAAAAGTTTCAATGGGAATGGGAAGAATTGGGACAAAAATTGGAAAATTTTTCAGGGACTTTGAAAAAATTTCAACTGGAATTTTAGCCATTTTTTGACGTGAAATTGTAAACATGTGGACATGGATTTTGAAAATTCTAGAGAGAATTTTAAAAGCTTCAAGAGAATTTCAACAATTTTGAGAGGGATTTGAAAAGTTTCAAGGGGAATGGGAAGAATTGGGACAAAAATTGGAAAATTTTGAAGGGACTTTAAAAAAATTTCAACTGGAATTTTAGCCATTTTTTGACGTGAAATTGTAAACATGTGGACATGGATTTTGAAAATTCTAGAGAGAATTTGAAAAGCTTCAAGAGAATTTCAACAATTTTGAGAGGGATTTGAAAAGTTTCAATGGGAATGGGAAGAATTGGGACAAAAATTGGAAAATTTTTAAGGAACTTTAAAAAAATTTCAACTGGAATTTTAGCCATTTTTTGACATGAAATTGTAAACATGTGGACATGGATTTTGAAAATTCTAGAGAGAATTTGAAAAGCTTCAAGAGAATTTCAACAATTTTGAGAGGGATTTGAAAAGTTTCAATGGGAATGGGAAGAATTGGGACAAAAATTGGAAAATTTTGAAGGGACTTTGAAAAAATTTCAACTGGAATTTTAGCCATTTTTTGACGTGAAATTGTAAACATGTGGACATGGATTTTGAAAATTCTAGAGAGAATTTTAAAAGCTTCAAGAGAATTTCAACAATTTTGAGAGGGATTTGAAAAGTTTCAATGGGAATGGGAAGAATTGGGACAAAACTTGGAAAATTTTGAAGGGACTTTGAAAAAATTTCAACTGGAATTTTAGCCATTTTTTGACGTGAAATTGTAAACATGTGGACATGGATTTTGAAAATTCTAGAGAGAATTTTAAAAGCTTCAAGAGAATTTCAACAATTTTGAGAGGGATTTGAAAAGTTTCAATGGGAATGGGAAGAATTGGGACAAAAATTGGAAAATTTTGAAGGGACTTTGAAAAAATTTCAACTGGAATTTTAGCCATTTTTTGACGTGAAATTGTAAACATGTGGACATGGATTTTGAAAATTCTAGAGAGAATTTTAAAAGCTTCAAGAGAATTTCAACAATTTTGAGAGGGATTTGAAAAGTTTCAATGGGAATGGGAAGAATTGGGACAAAAATTGGAAAATTTTTCAGGGACTTTGAAAAAATTTCAACTGGAATTTTAGCCATTTTTTGACGTGAAATTGTAAACATGTGGACATGGATTTTGAAAATTCTAGAGAGAATTTTAAAAGCTTCAACAGAATTTCAACAATTTTGAGAGGGATTTGAAAAGTTTCAATGGGAATGGGAAGAATTGGGACAAAAATTGGAAAATTTTGAAGGGACTTTGAAAAAATTTCAACTGGAATTTTAGCCATTTTTTGACGTGAAATTGTAAACATGTGGACATGGATTTTGAAAATTCTAGAGAGAATTTTAAAAGCTTCAAGAGAATTTCAACAATTTTGAGAGGGATTTGAAAAGTTTCAATGGGAATGGGAAGAATTGGGACAAAAATTGGAAAATTTTGAAGGGACTTTGAAAACATTTCAACTGGAATTTTAGCCATTTTTTGACGTGAAATTGTAAACATGTGGACATGGATTTTGAAAATTCTAGAGAGAATTTTAAAAGCTTCAAGAGAATTTCAACAATTTTGAGAGGGATTTGAAAAGTTTCAATGGGAATGGGAAGAATTGGGACAAAAATTGGAAAATTTTTCAGGGACTTTGAAAAAATTTCAACTGGAATTTTAGCCATTTTTTGACGTGAAATTGTAAACATGTGGACATGGATTTTGAAAATTCTAGAGAGAATTTTAAAAGCTTCAAGAGAATTTCAACAATTTTGAGAGGGATTTGAAAAGTTTCAATGGGAATGGGAAGAATTGGGACAAAACTTGGAAAATTTTTAAGGGACTTTGAAAAAATTTCAACTGGAATTTTAGCCATTTTTTGACGTGAAATTGTAAACATGTGGACATGGATTTTGAAAATTCTAGAGAGAATTTTAAAAGCTTCAAGAGAATTTCAACAATTTTGAGAGGGATTTGAAAAGTTTCAATGGGAATGGGAAGAATTGGG
The DNA here is from genome assembly GCF_964273445.1 of Streptopelia decaocto. Lineage (NCBI taxonomy): Eukaryota > Metazoa > Chordata > Aves > Columbiformes > Columbidae > Streptopelia > Streptopelia decaocto. Next base: position 13,798 of record NW_028115490.1, on the reverse strand, counting down.
ACAAAACTTGGAAAATTTTTCAGGGACTTTGAAAAAATTTCAACTGGAATTTTAGCCATTTTTTGACGTGAAATTGTAAACATGTGGACATGGATTTTGAAAATTCTAGAGAGAATTTTAAAAGCTTCAAGAGAATTTCAACAATTTTGAGAGGGATTTGAAAAGTTTCAATGGGAATGGGAAGAATTGGGACAAAACTTGGAAAATTTTGAAGGGACTTTGAAAAAATTTCAACTGGAATTTTAGCCATTTTTTGACGTGAAATTGTAAACATGTGGACATGGATTTTGAAAATTCTAGAGAGAATTTTAAAAGCTTCAAGAGAATTTCAACAATTTTGAGAGGGATTTGAAAAGTTTCAATGGGAATGGGAAGAATTGGGACAAAACTTGGAAAATCTTTAAGGGACTTTGAAAACATTTCAACTGGAATTTTAGCCATTTTTTGACGTGAAATTGTAAACATGTGGACATGGATTTTGAAAATTCTAGAGAGAATTTTAAAAGCTTCAAGAGAATTTCAACAATTTTGAGAGGGATTTGAAAAGTTGCAATGGGAATGGGAAGAATTGGGACAAAAATTGGAAAATTTTTCAGGGACTTTGAAAAAATTTCAACTGGAATTTTAGCCATTTTTTGACGTGAAATTGTAAACATGTGGACATGGATTTTGAAAATTCTAGAGAGAATTTTAAAAGCTTCAAGAGAATTTCAACAATTTTGAGAGGGATTTGAAAAGTTTCAATGGGAATGGGAAGAATTGGGACAAAAATTGGAAAATTTTTCAGGGACTTTGAAAAAATTTCAACTGGAATTTTAGCCATTTTTTGACGTGAAATTGTAAACATGTGGACATGGATTTTGAAAATTCTAGAGAGAATTTTAAAAGCTTCAACAGAATTTCAACAATTTTGAGAGGGATTTGAAAAGTTTCAATGGGAATGGGAAGAATTGGGACAAAAATTGGAAAATTTTGAAGGGACTTTGAAAAAATTTCAACTGGAATTTTAGCCATTTTTTGACGTGAAATTGTAAACATGTGGACATGGATTTTGAAAATTCTAGAGAGAATTTTAAAAGCTTCAAGAGAATTTCAACAATTTTGAGAGGGATTTGAAAAGTTTCAATGGGAATGGGAAGAATTGGGACAAAAATTGGAAAATTTTTCAGGGACTTTGAAAAAATTTCAACTGGAATTTTAGCCATTTTTTGATGTGAAATTGTAAACATGTGGACATGGATTTTGAAAATTCTAGAGAGAATTTTAAAAGCTTCAAGAGAATTTCAACAATTTTGAGAGGGATTTGAAAAGTTTCAATGGGAGTGGGAAGAATTGGGACAAAAATTGGAAAATCTTTAAGGGACTTTGAAAACATTTCAACTGGAATTGTAGCCATTTTTTGACGTGAAATTGTAAACATGTGGACATGGATTTTGAAAATTCTAGAGAGAATTTTAAAAGCTTCAAGAGAATTTCAACAATTTTGAGAGGGATTTGAAAAGTTTCAAGGGGAATGGGAAGAATTGGGACAAAAATTGGAAAATTTTGAAGGGACTTTGAAAAAATTTCAACTGGAATTTTAGCCATTTTTTGACGTGAAATTGTAAACATGTGGACATGGATTTTTAAAATTCTAGAGAGAATTTTAAAAGCTTCATCAGAATTTCAACAATTTTGAGAGGGATTTGAAAAGTTTCAATGGGAATGGGAAGAATTGGGACAAAAATTGGAAAATTTTTAGGGGACTTTGAAAACATTTCAACTGGAATTTTAGCCATTTTTTGACGTGAAATTGTAAACATGTGGACATGGATTTTGAAAATTCTAGAGAGAATTTTAAAAGCTTCAAGAGAATTTCAACAATTTTGAGAGGGATTTGAAAAGTTTCAAGGGGAATGGGAAGAATTGGGACAAAAATTGGAAAATTTTTCAGGGACTTTGAAAAAATTTCAACTGGAATTTTAGCCATTTTTTGACGTGAAATTGTAAACATGTGGACATGGATTTTGAAAATTCTAGAGAGAATTTTAAAAGCTTCAAGAGAATTTCAACAATTTTGAGAGGGATTTGAAAAGTTTCAATGGGAATGGGAAGAATTGGGACAAAAATTGGAAAATTTTTCAGGGACTTTGAAAAAATTTCAACTGGAATTTTAGCCATTTTTTGACGTGAAATTGTAAACATGTGGACATGGATTTTGAAAATTCTAGAGAGAATTTTAAAAGCTTCAAGAGAATTTCAACAATTTTGAGAGGGATTTGAAAAGTTTCAATGGGAATGGGAAGAATTGGGACAAAACTTGGAAAATTTTGAAGGGACTTTGAAAAAATTTCAACTGGAATTTTAGCCATTTTTTACGTGAAATTGTAAACATGTGGACATGGATTTTGAAAATTCTAGAGAGAATTTTAAAAGCTTCAAGAGAATTTCAACAATTTTGAGAGGGATTTGAAAAGTTTCAATGGGAATGGGAAGAATTGGGACAAAAATTGGAAAATTTTGAAGGGACTTTGAAAAAATTTCAACTGGAATTTTAGCCATTTTTTGACGTGAAATTGTAAACATGTGGACATGGATTTTGAAAATTCTAGAGAGAATTTTAAAAGCTTCAAGAGAATTTCAACAATTTTGAGAGGGATTTGAAAAGTTTCAATGGGAATGGGAAGAATTGGGACAAAAATTGGAAAATTTTGAAGGGACTTTGAAAAAATTTCAACTGGAATTTTAGCCATTTTTTGACGTGAAATTGTAAACATGTGGACATGGATTTTGAAAATTCTAGAGAGAATTTTAAAAGCTTCAAGAGAATTTCAACAATTTTGAGAGGGATTTGAAAAGTTTCAATGGGAATGGGAAGAATTGGGACAAAACTTGGAAAATTTTTAAGGGACTTTGAAAAAATTTCAACTGGAATTTTAGCCATTTTTTGACGTGAAATTGTAAACATGTGGACATGGATTTTGAAAATTCTAGAGAGAATTTTAAAAGCTTCAACAGAATTTCAACAATTTTGAGAGGGATTTGAAAAGTTTCAATGGGAATGGGAAGAATTGGGACAAAAATTGGAAAATTTTGAAGGGACTTTGAAAAAATTTCAACTGGAATTTTAGCCATTTTTTGACGTGAAATTGTAAACATGTGGACATGGATTTTGAAAATTCTAGAGAGAATTTTAAAAGCTTCAAGAGAATTTCAACAATTTTGAGAGGGATTTGAAAAGTTTCAATGGGAATGGGAAGAATTGGGACAAAAATTGGAAAATTTTTCAGGGACTTTGAAAAAATTTCAACTGGAATTTTAGCCATTTTTTGATGTGAAATTGTAAACATGTGGACATGGATTTTGAAAATTCTAGAGAGAATTTTAAAAGCTTCAAGAGAATTTCAACAATTTTGAGAGGGATTTGAAAAGTTTCAATGGGAGTGGGAAGAATTGGGACAAAAATTGGAAAATCTTTAAGGGACTTTGAAAACATTTCAACTGGAATTGTAGCCATTTTTTGACGTGAAATTGTAAACATGTGGACATGGATTTTGAAAATTCTAGAGAGAATTTTAAAAGCTTCAAGAGAATTTCAACAATTTTGAGAGGGATTTGAAAAGTTTCAAGGGGAATGGGAAGAATTGGGACAAAAATTGGAAAATTTTGAAGGGACTTTGAAAAAATTTCAACTGGAATTTTAGCCATTTTTTGACGTGAAATTGTAAACATGTGGACATGGATTTTTAAAATTCTAGAGAGAATTTTAAAAGCTTCATCAGAATTTCAACAATTTTGAGAGGGATTTGAAAAGTTTCAATGGGAATGGGAAGAATTGGGACAAAAATTGGAAAATTTTTAAGGGACTTTGAAAACATTTCAACTGGAATTTTAGCCATTTTTTGACGTGAAATTGTAAACATGTGGACATGGATTTTGAAAATTCTAGAGAGAATTTTAAAAGCTTCAAGAGAATTTCAACAATTTTGAGAGGGATTTGAAAAGTTTCAAGGGGAATGGGAAGAATTGGGACAAAAATTGGAAAATTTTTCAGGGACTTTGAAAAAATTTCAACTGGAATTTTAGCCATTTTTTGACGTGAAATTGTAAACATGTGGACATGGATTTTGAAAATTCTAGAGAGAATTTTAAAAGCTTCAAGAGAATTTCAACAATTTTGAGAGGGATTTGAAAAGTTTCAATGGGAATGGGAAGAATTGGGACAAAACTTGGAAAATTTTGAAGGGACTTTGAAAAAATTTCAACTGGAATTTTAGCCATTTTTTACGTGAAATTGTAAACATGTGGACATGGATTTTGAAAATTCTAGAGAGAATTTTAAAAGCTTCAAGAGAATTTCAACAATTTTGAGAGGGATTTGAAAAGTTTCAATGGGAATGGGAAGAATTGGGACAAAAATTGGAAAATTTTTAAGGGACTTTGAAAAAATTTCAACTGGAATTTTAGCCATTTTTTGACGTGAAATTGTAAACATGTGGACATGGATTTTGAAAATTCTAGAGAGAATTTTAAAAGCTTCAAGAGAATTTCAACAATTTTGAGAGGGATTTGAAAAGTTTCAATGGGAATGGGAAGAATTGGGACAAAACTGGAAAATTTTGAAGGGACTTTGAAGAAATTTCAACTGGAATTTTAGCCATTTTTTGACGTGAAATTGTAAACATGTGGACATGGATTTTGAAAATTCTAGAGAGAATTTTAAAAGCTTCAACAGAATTTCAACAATTTCGAGAGGGATTTGAAAAGTTTCAATGGGAATGGGAAGAATTGGGACAAAACTTGGAAAATTTTGAAGGGACTTTGAAAAAATTTCAACTGGAATTTTAGCCATTTTTTGACGTGAAATTGTAAACATGTGGACATGGATTTTGAAAATTCTAGAGAGAATTTTAAAAGCTTCAAGAGAATTTCAACAATTTCGAGAGGGATTTGAAAAGTTTCAATGGGAATGGGAAGAATTGGGACAAAACTTGGAAAATTTTTCAGGGACTTTGAAAAAATTTCAACTGGAATTTTAGCCATTTTTTGACGTGAAATTGTAAACATGTGGACATGGATTTTGAAAATTCTAGAGAGAATTTTAAAAGCTTCAAGAGAATTTCAACAATTTTGAGAGGGATTTGAAAAGTTTCAATGGGAATGGGAAGAATTGGGACAAAAATTGGAAAATTTTTCAGGGACTTTGAAAAAATTTCAACTGGAATTTTAGCCATTTTTTGACGTGAAATTGTAAACATGTGGACATGGATTTTGAAAATTCTAGAGAGAATTTTAAAAGCTTCAAGAGAATTTCAACAATTTTGAGAGGGATTTGAAAAGTTTCAATGGGAATGGGAAGAATTGGGACAAAACTTGGAAAATTTTTAAGGGACTTTGAAAAAATTTCAACTGGAATTTTAGCCATTTTTTGACGTGAAATTGTAAACATGTGGACATGGATTTTGAAAATTCTAGAGAGAATTTTAAAAGCTTCAAGAGAATTTCAACAATTTTGAGAGGGATTTGAAAAGTTTCAATGGGAATGGGAAGAATTGGGACAAAAATTGGAAAATCTTTAAGGGACTTTGAAAACATTTCAACTGGAATTTTAGCCATTTTTTGACGTGAAATTGTAAACATGTGGACATGGATTTTGAAAATTCTAGAGATAATTTTAGAAGCTTCAAGAGAATTTCAACAATTTTGAGAGGGATTTGAAAAGTTTCAATGGGAATGGGAAGAATTGGGACAAAAATTGGAAAATTTTTCAGGGACTTTGAAAAAATTTCAACTGGAATTTTAGCCATTTTTTGACGTGAAATTGTAAACATGTGGACATGGATTTTGAAAATTCTAGAGAGAATTTTAAAAGCTTCAAGAGAATTTCAACAATTTTGAGAGGGATTTGAAAAGTTTCAATGGGAATGGGAAGAATTGGGACAAAAATTGGAAAATTTTTCAGGGACTTTGAAAAAATTTCAACTGGAATTTTAGCCATTTTTTGACGTGAAATTGTAAACATGTGGACATGGATTTTGAAAATTCTAGAGAGAATTTTAAAAGCTTCAAGAGAATTTCAACAATTTTGAGAGGGATTTGAAAAGTTTCAATGGGAATGGGAAGAATTGGGACAAAAATTGGAAAATTTTTCAGGGACTTTGAAAAAATTTCAACTGGAATTTTAGCCATTTTTTGACGTGAAATTGTAAACATGTGGACATGGATTTTGAAAATTCTAGAGAGAATTTTAAAAGCTTCAAGAGAATTTCAACAATTTTGAGAGGGATTTGAAAAGTTTCAATGGGAATGGGAAGAATTGGGACAAAACTTGGAAAATTTTTCAGGGACTTTGAAAAAATTTCAACTGGAATTTTAGCCATTTTTTGACGTGAAATTGTAAACATGTGGACATGGATTTTGAAAATTCTAGAGAGAATTTTAAAAGCTTCAAGAGAATTTCAACAATTTTGAGAGGGATTTGAAAAGTTTCAATGGGAATGGGAAGAATTGGGACAAAAATTGGAAAATTTTTCAGGGACTTTGAAAAATTTCAACTGGAATTTTAGCCATTTTTTGACGTGAAATTGTAAACATGTGGACATGGATTTTGAAAATTCTAGAGAGAATTTTAAAAGCTTCAAGAGAATTTCAACAATTTTGAGAGGGATTTGAAAAGTTTCAAGGGGAATGGGAAGAATTGGGACAAAAATTGGAAAATTTTGAAGGGACTTTAAAAAAATTTCAACTGGAATTTTAGCCATTTTTTGACGTGAAATTGTAAACATGTGGACATGGATTTTGAAAATTCTAGAGAGAATTTTAAAAGCTTCAAGAGAATTTCAACAATTTTGAGAGGGATTTGAAAAGTTTCAATGGGAATGGGAAGAATTGGGACAAAAATTGGAAAATTTTTAAGGAACTTTAAAAAAATTTCAACTGGAATTTTAGCCATTTTTTGACATGAAATTGTAAACATGTGGACATGGATTTTGAAAATTCTAGAGAGAATTTGAAAAGCTTCAAGAGAATTTCAACAATTTTGAGAGGGATTTGAAAAGTTTCAATGGGAATGGGAAGAATTGGGACAAAAATTGGAAAATTTTGAAGGGACTTTGGAAAAATTTCAACTGGAATTTTAGCCATTTTTTGACGTGAAATTGTAAACATGTGGACATGGATTTTGAAAATTCTAGAGAGAATTTTAAAAGCTTCAAGAGAATTTCAACAATTTTGAGAGGGATTTGAAAAGTTTCAATGGGAATGGGAAGAATTGGGACAAAACTTGGAAAATTTTGAAGGGACTTTGAAAAAATTTCAACTGGAATTTTAGCCATTTTTTGACGTGAAATTGTAAACATGTGGACATGGATTTTGAAAATTCTAGAGAGAATTTTAAAAGCTTCAAGAGAATTTCAACAATTTTGAGAGGGATTTGAAAAGTTTCAATGGGAATGGGAAGAATTGGGACAAAACTTGGAAAATTTTGAAGGGACTTTGAAAAAATTTCAACTGGAATTTTAGCCATTTTTTGACGTGAAATTGTAAACATGTGGACATGGATTTTGAAAATTCTAGAGAGAATTTTAAAAGCTTCAAGAATTTCAACAATTTTGAGAGGGATTTGAAAAGTTTCAATGGGAATGGGAAGAATTGGGACAAAAATTGGAACATTTTTCAGGGACTTTGAAAAAATTTCAACTGGAATTTTAGCCATTTTTTGACGTGAAATTGTAAACATGTGGACATGGATTTTGAAAATTCTAGAGAGAATTTTAAAAGCTTCAAGAGAATTTCAACAATTTTGAGAGGGATTTGAAAAGTTTCAATGGGAATGGGAAGAATTGGGACAAAAATTGGAAAATTTTGAAGGGACTTTGAAACATTTCAACTGGAATTTTAGCCATTTTTTGACGTGAAATTGTAAACATGTGGACATGGATTTTGAAAATTCTAGAGAGAATTTTAAAAGCTTCAAGAGAATTTCAACAATTTTGAGAGGGATTTGAAAAGTTTCAATGGGAATGGGAAGAATTGGGACAAAAATTGGAAAATTTTGAAGGGACTTTGAAAAAATTTCAACTGGAATTTTAGCCATTTTTTTACGTGAAATTGTAAACATGGGACATGGATTTTGAAAATTCTAGAGAGAATTTTAAAAGCTTCAAGAGAATTTCAACAATTTTGAGAGGGATTTGAAAGTTTCAATGGGAATGGGAAGAATTGGGACAAAAATTGGAAAATTTTGAAGGGACTTTGAAAAAATTTCAACTGGAATTTTAGCCATTTTTTGACGTGAAATTGTAAACATGTGGACATGGATTTTGAAAATTCTAGAGAGAATTTTAAAAGCTTCAAGAGAATTTCAACAATTTTGAGAGGGATTTGAAAAGTTTCAATGGGAATGGGAAGAATTGGGACAAAAATTGGAAAATTTTTCAGGGACTTTGAAAAAATTTCAACTGGAATTTTAGCCATTTTTTGACGTGAAATTGTAAACATGTGGACATGGATTTTTGAAAATTCTAGAGAGAATTTTAAAAGCTTCAAGAGAATTTCAACAATTTTGAGAGGGATTTGAAAAGTTTCAATGGGAATGGGAAGAATTGGGACAAAAATTGGAAAATTTTGAAGGGACTTTGAAAAAATTTCAACTGGAATTTTAGCCATTTTTTGACGTGAAATTGTAAACATGTGGACATGGATTTTGAAAATTCTAGAGAGAATTTTAAAAGCTTCAAGAGAATTTCAACAATTTTGAGAGGGATTTGAAAAGTTTCAATGGGAATGGGAAGAATTGGGACAAAAATTGGAAAATTTTTCAGGGACTTTGAAAAAATTTCAACTGGAATTTTAGCCATTTTTTGACGTGAAATTGTAAACATGTGGACATGGATTTTGAAAATTCTAGAGAGAATTTTAAAAGCTTCAAGAGAATTTCAACAATTTTGAGAGGGATTTGAAAAGTTTCAATGGGAATGGGAAGAATTGGGACAAAAATTGGAAAATTTTGAAGGGACTTTGAAAAAATTTCAACTGGAATTTTAGCCATTTTTTGACGTGAAATTGTAAACATGTGGACATGGATTTTGAAAATTCTAGAGAGAATTTTAAAAGCTTCAAGAGAATTTCAACAATTTTGAGAGGGATTTGAAAAGTTTCAATGGGGAATGGGAAGAATTGGGACAAAAATTGGAAAATTTTGAAGGGACTTTGAAAAAATTTCAACTGGAATTTTAGCCATTTTTTGACGTGAAATTGTAAACATGTGGACATGGATTTTGAAAATTCTCTAGAGAGAATTTTAAAAGCTTCAAGAGAATTTCAACAATTTTGAGAGGGATTTGAAAAGTTTCAAGGGGAATGGGAAGAATTGGGACAAAAATTGGAAAATTTTGAAGGGACTTTGAAAAAATTTCAACTGGAATTTTAGCCATTTTTTGACGTGAAATTGTAAACATGTGGACATGGATTTTGAAAATTCTAGAGAGAATTTTAAAAGCTTCAAGAGAATTTCAACAATTTTGAGAGGGATTTGAAAAGTTTCAATGGGAATGGGAAGAATTGGGACAAAAATTGGAAAATTTTTCAGGGACTTTGAAAAAATTTCAACTGGAATTTTAGCCATTTTTTGACGTGAAATTGTAAACATGTGGACATGGATTTTGAAAATTCTAGAGAGAATTCTAAAAGCTTCAACAGAATTTCAACAATTTTGAGAGGGATTTGAAAAGTTTCAATGGGAATGGGAAGAATTGGGACAAAAATTGGAAAATTTTTCAGGGACTTTGAAAAAATTTCAACTGGAATTTTAGCCATTTTTTGACGTGAAATTGTAAACATGTGGACATGGATTTTGAAAATTCTAGAGAGAATTTTAAAAGCTTCAAGAGAATTTCAACAATTTTGAGAGGGATTTGAAAAGTTTCAATGGGAATGGGAAGAATTGGGACAAAAATTGGAAAATTTTTCAGGGACTTTGAAAAAATTTCAACTGGAATTTTAGCCATTTTTTGATGTGAAATTGTAAACATGTGGACATGGATTTTGAAAATTCTAGAGAGAATTTTAAAAGCTTCAAGAGAATTTCAACAATTTTGAGAGGGATTTGAAAAGTTTCAATGGGAGTGGGAAGAATTGGGACAAAAAATTGGAAAATCTTTAAGGGACTTTGAAAACATTTCAACTGGAATTTTAGCCATTTTTTGACGTGAAATTGTAAACATGTGGACATGGATTTTGAAAATTCTAGAGAGAATTTTAAAAGCTTCATCAGAATTTCAACAATTTTGAGAGGGATTTGAAAAGTTTCAAGGGGAATGGGAAGAATTGGGACAAAAATTGGAAAATTTTTCAGGGACTTTGAAAAAATTTCAACTGGAATTTTAGCCATTTTTTGACGTGAAATTGTAAACATGTGGACATGGATTTTGAAAATTCTAGAGAGAATTTTAAAAGCTTCAAGAGAATTTCAACAATTTTGAGAGGGATTTGAAAAGTTTCAATGGGAATGGGAAGAATTGGGACAAAAATTGGAAAATTTTTCAGGGACTTTGAAAAAATTTCAACTGGAATTTTAGCCATTTTTTGACGTGAAATTGTAAACATGTGGACATGGATTTTGAAAATTCTAGAGAGAATTTTAAAAGCTTCAAGAGAATTTCAACAATTTTGAGAGGGATTTGAAAAGTTTCAATGGGAATGGGAAGAATTGGGACAAAACTTGGAAAATTTTGAAGGGACTTTGAAAAAATTTCAACTGGAATTTTAGCCATTTTTTACGTGAAATTGTAAACATGTGGACATGGATTTTGAAAATTCTAGAGAGAATTTTAAAAGCTTCAAGAGAATTTCAACAATTTTGAGAGGGATTTGAAAAGTTTCAATGGGAATGGGAAGAATTGGGACAAAAATTGGAAAATTTTGAAGGGACTTTGAAAAAATTTCAACTGGAATTTTAGCCATTTTTTGACGTGAAATTGTAAACATGTGGACATGGATTTTGAAAATTCTAGAGAGAATTTTAAAAGCTTCAAGAGAATTTCAACAATTTTGAGAGGGATTTGAAAAGTTTCAATGGGAATGGGAAGAATTGGGACAAAACTTGGAAAATTTTGAAGGGACTTTGAAAAAATTTCAACTGGAATTTTAGCCATTTTTTGACGTGAAATTGTAAACATGTGGACATGGATTTTGAAAATTCTAGAGAGAATTTTAAAAGCTTCAAGAGAATTTCAACAATTTTGAGAGGGATTTGAAAAGTTTCAATGGGAATGGGAAGAATTGGGACAAAAATTGGAAAATTTTTAAGGGACTTTGAAAAAATTTCAACTGGAATTTTAGCCATTTTTTGACGTGAAATTGTAAACATGTGGACATGGATTTTGAAAATTCTAGAGAGAATTTTAAAAGCTTCAAGAGAATTTCAACAATTTTGAGAGGGATTTGAAAAGTTTCAATGGGAATGGGAAGAATTGGGACAAAACTTGGAAAATTTTGAAGGGACTTTGAAAAAATTTCAACTGGAATTTTAGCCATTTTTTACGTGAAATTGTAAACATGTGGACATGGATTTTGAAAATTCTAGAGAGAATTTTAAAAGCTTCAAGAGAATTTCAACAATTTTGAGAGGGATTTGAAAAGTTTCAATGGGAATGGGAAGAATTGGGACAAAAATTGGAAAATTTTTGCAGGGACTTTGAAAAAATTTCAACTGGAATTTTAGCCATTTTTTGACGTGAAATTGTAAACATGTGGACATGGATTTTGAAAATTCTAGAGAGAATTTTAAAAGCTTCAAGAGAATTTCAACAATTTTGAGAGGGATTTGAAAAGTTTCAAGGGGAATGGGAAGAATTGGGACAAAAATTGGAAAATTTTTAAGGGACTTTGAAAAAATTTCAACTGGAATTTTAGCCATTTTTTGACGTGAAATTGTAAACATGTGGACATGGATTTTGAAAATTCTAGAGAGAATTTTAAAAGCTTCAAGAGAATTTCAACAATTTTGAGAGGGATTTGAAAAGTTTCAATGGGAATGGGAATAATTGGGACAAAAATTGGAAAATTTTTAAGGAACTTTAAAAAAATTTCAACTGGAATTTTAGCCATTTTTTGACATGAAATTGTAAACATGTGGACATGGATTTTGAAAATTCTAGAGAGAATTTGAAAAGCTTCAAGAGAATTTCAACAATTTTGAGAGGGATTTGAAAAGTTTCAATGGGAATGGGAAGAATTGGGACAAAAATTGGAAAATTTTGAAGGGACTTTGGAAAAAATTTCAACTGGAATTTTAGCCATTTTTTGACGTGAAATTGTAAACATGTGGACATGGATTTTGAAAATTCTAGAGAGAATTTTAAAAGCTTCAAGAGAATTTCAACAATTTTGAGAGGGATTTGAAAAGTTTCAATGGGAATGGGAAGAATTGGGACAAAAATTGGAAAATTTTGAAGGGACTTTGAAAAAATTTCAACTGGAATTTTAGCCATTTTTTGACGTGAAATTGTAAACATGTGGACATGGATTTTGAAAATTCTAGAGAGAATTTTAAAAGCTTCAAGAGAATTTCAACAATTTTGAGAGGGATTTGAAAAGTTTCAATGGGAATGGGAAGAATTGGGACAAAAATTGGAAAATTTTGAAGGGACTTTGAAAAAATTTCAACTGGAATTTTAGCCATTTTTTGACGTGAAATTGTAAACATGTGGACATGGATTTTGAAAATTCTAGAGAGAATTTTAAAAGCTTCAAGAGAATTTCAACAATTTTGAGAGGGATTTGAAAAGTTTCAATGGGAATGGGAAGAATTGGGACAAAACTTGGAAAATTTTGAGGGACTTTGAAAAAATTTCCACTGGAATTTTAGCCATTATTTGACGTGAAATTGTAAACATGTGGACATGGATTTTGAAAATTCTAGAGAGAATTTTAAAAGCTTCAAGAGAATTTCAACAACTTTGAGAGGGATTTGAAAAGTTTCAATGGGAATGGGAAGAATTGGGACAAAAATTGGAAAATTTTTAAGGGACTTTGAAAAAATTTCAACTGGAATTTTAGCCATTTTTTGACGTGAAATTGTAAACATGTGGACATGGATTTTGAAAATTCTAGAGAGAATTTTAAAAGCTTCAAGAGAATTTCAACAATTTTGAGAGGGATTTGAAAAGTTTCAATGGGAATGGGAAGAATTGGGACAAAAATTGGAAAATTTTGAAGGGACTTTGAAAAAATTTCAACTGGAATTTTAGCCATTTTTTGACGTGAAATTGTAAACATGTGGACATGGATTTTGAAAATTCTAGAGAGAATTTTAAAAGCTTCAAGAGAATTTCAACAATTTCGAGAGGGATTTGAAAAGTTTCAATGGGAATGGGAAGAATTGGGACAAAAATTGGAAAATTTTTAAGGGACTTTGAAAAAATTTCAACTGGAATTTTAGCCATTTTTTATGTGAAATTGTAAACATGTGGACATGGATTTTGAAAATTCTAGAGAGAATTTTAAAAGCTTCAAGAGAATTTCAACAATTTTGAGAGGGATTTGAAAAGTTTCAATGGGAATGGGAAGAATTGGGACAAAAATTGGAAAATTTTTAAGGGACTTTGAAAAAATTTCAACTGGAATTTTAGCCATTTTTTGACGTGAAATTGTAAACATGTGGACATGGATTTTGAAAATTCTAGAGAGAATTTTAAAAGCTTCAAGAGAATTTCAACAATTTTGAGAGGGATTTGAAAAGTTTCAATGGGAATGGGAAGAATTGGGACAAAATTGGAAAATTTTTAAGGGACTTTGAAAAAATTTCAACTGGAATTTT
>NW_028115491.1:0-53607 GCF_964273445.1 Streptopelia decaocto | reverse complement strand
AAAAGCTTCAACAGAATTTCAACAATTTTGAGAGGGATTTGAAAAGTTTCAATGGGAATGGGAAGAATTGGGACAAAATTGGAAAATTTTTAAGGGACTTTGAAAAAATTTCAACTGGAATTTTAGCCATTTTTTGACGTGAAATTGTAAACATGTGGACATGGATTTTGAAAATTCTAGAGAGAATTTTAAAAGCTTCAAGAGAATTTCAACAATTTTGAGAGGGATTTGAAAAGTTTCAATGGGAATGGGAAGAATTGGGACAAAAATTGGAAAATTTTTAAGGGACTTTGAAAAAATTTCAACTGGAATTTTAGCCATTTTTTGACGTGAAATTGTAAACATGTGGACATGGATTTTGAAAATTCTAGAGAGAATTTTAAAAGCTTCAACAGAATTTCAACACTTTTGAGAGGGATTTGAAAAGTTTCAATGGGAATGGGAAGAATTGGGACAAAAATTGGAAAATTTTTCAGGGACTTTGAAAAAATTTCAACTGGAATTTTAGCAATTTTTTTATGTGAAATTGTAAACATGTGGACATGGATTTTGAAAATTCTAGAGAGAATTTTAAAAGCTTCAACAGAATTTCAACAATTTTGAGAGGGATTTGAAAAGTTTCAATGGGAATGGGAAGAATTGGGACAAAAATTGGAAAATTTTTCAGGGACTTTGAAAAAATTTCAACTGGAATTTTAGCCATTTTTTGACGTGAAATTGTAAACATGTGGACATGGATTTTGAAAATTCTAGAGAGAATTTTAAAAGCTTCAAGAGAATTTCAACAATTTTGAGAGGGATTTGAAAAGTTTCAATGGGAATGGGAAGAATTGGGACAAAAATTGGAAAATTTTTAAGGGACTTTGAAAAAAATTTCAACTGGAATTTTAGCCATTTTTTGACGTGAAATTGTAAACATGTGGAAGTGGATTTTGAAAATTCTAGAGAGAATTTTAAAAGCTTCAAGAGAATTTCAACAATTTTGAGAGGGATTTGAAAAGTTTCAATGGGAATGGGAAGAATTGGGACAAAAATTGGAAAATTTTTAAGGGACTTTGAAAAAAATTTCAACTGGAATTTTAGCCATTTTTTGACGTGAAATTGTAAACATGTGGACATGGATTTTGAAAATTCTAGAGAGAATTTTAAAAGCTTCAACAGAATTTCAACAATTTTGAGAGGGATTTGAAAAGTTTCAATGGGAATGGGAAGAATTGGGACAAAAATTGGAAAATTTTTAAGGGACTTTGAAAAATTTCAACTGGAATTTTAGCCATTTTTGACGTGAAATTGTAAACATGTGGAAGTGGATTTTGAAAATTCTAGAGAGAATTTTAAAAGCTTCAAGAGAATTTCAACAATTTTGAGAGGGATTTGAAAAGTTTCAATGGGAATGGGAAGAATTGGGACAAAAATTGGAAAATTTTTCAGGGACTTTGAAAAAATTTCAACTGGAATTTTAGCAATTTTTTTATGTGAAATTGTAAACATGTGGACATGGATTTTGAAAATTCTAGAGAGAATTTTAAAAGCTTCAACAGAATTTCAACAATTTTGAGAGGGATTTGAAAAGTTTCAATGGGAATGGGAAGAATTGGGACAAAAATTGGAAAATTTTTAAGGGACTTTGAAAAAATTTCAACTGGAATTTTAGCCATTTTTTGACGTGAAATTGTAAACATGTGGACATGGATTTTGAAAATTCTAGAGAGAATTTTAAAAGCTTCAACAGAATTTCAACAATTTTGAGAGGGATTTGAAAAGTTTCAATGGGAATGGGAAGAATTGGGACAAAAATTGGAAAATTTTTAAGGGACTTTGAAAAAATTTCAACTGGAATTTTAGCCATTTTTTGACGTGAATTGTAAACATGTGGAAGTGGATTTTGAAAATTCTAGAGAGAATTTTAAAAGCTTCAAGAGAATTTCAACAATTTTGAGAGGGATTTGAAAAGTTTCAATGGGAATGGGAAGAATTGGGACAAAAATTGGAAAATTTTTAAGGGACTTTGAAAAAATTTCAACTGGAATTTTAGCAATTTTTTTACGTGAAATTGTGAACATGTGGACATGGATTTTGAAAATTCTAGAGAGAATTTTAAAAGCTTCAAGAGAATTTCAACAATTTTGAGAGGGATTTGAAAAGTTTCAATGGGAATGGGAAGAATTGGGACAAAAATTGGAAAAATTTTAAGGGACTTTGAAAAAATTTCAACTGGAATTTTAGCCATTTTTTGACGTGAAATTGTAAACATGTGGCCATGGATTTTGAAAATTCTAGAGAGAATTTTTAAAGCTTTAACAGAATTTCAACAATTTTGAGAGGGATTTGAGAAGTTTCAATGGGAATGGGAAAATTGGGACAAAATTGGAAAATTTTTAAGGGACTTTGAAAAAATTTCAACTGGAATTTTAGCATTTTTTTTACGTGAAATTGCAAACATGTGGACATGGATTTTGAAAATTCTAGAGAGAATTTTAAAAGCTTCAAGAGAATTTCAACAATTTTGAGAGGGATTTGAAAAGTTTCAATGGGAATGGGAAGAATTGGGACAAAAATTGGAAAATTTTTAAGGGACTTTGAAAAAATTTCAACTGGAATTTTAGCCATTTTTTGACGTGAAATTGTAAACATGTGGCCATGGATTTTGAAAATTCTAGAGAGAATTTTAAAAGCTTCAAGAGAATTTCAACACTTTTGAGAGGGATTTGAAAAGTTTCAATGGGAATGGGAAGAATTGGGACAAAAATTGGAAAATTTTTCAGGGACTTTGAAAAAATTTCAACTGGAATTTTAGCATTTTTTTTACGTGAAATTGTAAACATGTTGAAGTGGATTTTGAAAATTCTAGAGAGAATTTAAAAGCTTCAACAGAATTTCAACAATTTTGAGAGGGATTTGAAAAGTTTCAATGGGAATGGGAAGAATTGGGACAAAAATTGGAAAATTTTCAGGGACTTTGAAAAAATTTCAACTGGAATTTTAGCCATTTTTTGACGTGAAATTGTAAACATGTGGACATGGATTTTGAAAATTCTAGAGAGAATTTTAAAAGCTTCAAGAGAATTTCAACAATTTTGAGAGGGATTTGAAAAGTTTCAATGGGAATGGGAAGAATTGGGACAAAAATTGGAAAATTTTTCAGGGACTTTGAAAAAATTTCAACTGGAATTTTAGCCATTTTTTGACATGAAATTGTAAACACGTGGACATGGATTTTGAAAATTCTAGAGAGAATTTTAAAAGCTTCAACAGAATTTCAACAATTTTGAGAGGGATTTGAAAAGTTTCAATGGGAATGGGAAGAATTGGGACAAAAATTGGAAAATTTTTAAGGGACTTTGAAAAAATTTCAACTGGAATTTTAGCCATTTTTTGACGTGAAATTGTAAACATGTGGACATGGATTTTGAAAATTCTAGAGAGAATTTTAAAAGCTTCAAGAGAATTTCAACAATTTTGAGAGGGATTTGAAAAGTTTCAATGGGAATGGGAAGAATTGGGACAAAAATTGGAAAATTTTTAAGGGACTTTGAAAAAATTTCAACTGGAATTTTAGCCATTTTTTGACGTGAAATTGTAAACATGTGGACATGGATTTTGAAAATTCTAGAGAGAATTTTAAAAGCTTCAACAGAATTTCAACACTTTTGAGAGGGATTTGAAAAGTTTCAATGGGAATGGGAAGAATTGGGACAAAAATTGGAAAATTTTTCAGGGACTTTGAAAAAATTTCAACTGGAATTTTAGCAATTTTTTTATGTGAAATTGTAAACATGTGGACATGGATTTTGAAAATTCTAGAGAGAATTTTAAAAGCTTCAACAGAATTTCAACAATTTTGAGAGGGATTTGAAAAGTTTCAATGGGAATGGGAAGAATTGGGACAAAAATTGGAAAATTTTTCAGGGACTTTGAAAAAATTTCAACTGGAATTTTAGCCATTTTTTGACGTGAAATTGTAAACATGTGGACATGGATTTTGAAAATTCTAGAGAGAATTTTAAAAGCTTCAAGAGAATTTCAACAATTTTGAGAGGGATTTGAAAAGTTTCAATGGGAATGGGAAGAATTGGGACAAAAATTGGAAAATTTTTAAGGGACTTTGAAAAAATTTCAACTGGAATTTTAGCCATTTTTTGACGTGAAATTGTAAACATGTGGAAGTGGATTTTGAAAATTCTAGAGAGAATTTTAAAAGCTTCAAGAGAATTTCAACAATTTTGAGAGGGATTTGAAAAGTTTCAATGGGAATGGGAAGAATTGGGACAAAAATTGGAAAATTTTTAAGGGACTTTGAAAAAATTTCAACTGGAATTTTAGCAATTTTTTTACGTGAAATTGTGAACATGTGGACATGGATTTTGAAAATTCTAGAGAGAATTTTAAAAGCTTCAAGAGAATTTCAACAATTTTGAGAGGGATTTGAAAAGTTTCAATGGGAATGGGAAGAATTGGGACAAAAATTGGAAAAATTTTAAGGGACTTTGAAAAAATTTCAACTGGAATTTTAGCCATTTTTTGACGTGAAATTGTAAACATGTGGCCATGGATTTTGAAAATTCTAGAGAGAATTTTTAAAGCTTTAACAGAATTTCAACAATTTTGAGAGGGATTTGAGAAGTTTCAATGGGAATGGGAAGAATTGGGACAAAAATTGGAAAATTTTTAAGGGACTTTGAAAAAATTTCAACTGGAATTTAGCATTTTTTTTACGTGAAATTGCAAACATGTGGACATGGATTTTGAAAATTCTAGAGAGAATTTTAAAAGCTTCAAGAGAATTTCAACAATTTTGAGAGGGATTTGAAAAGTTTCAATGGGAATGGGAAGAATTGGGACAAAAATTGGAAAATTTTTAAGGGACTTTGAAAAAATTTCAACTGGAATTTTAGCCATTTTTTGACGTGAAATTGTAAACATGTGGACATGGATTTTGAAAATTCTAGAGAGAATTTTAAAAGCTTCAAGAGAATTTCAACACTTTTGAGAGGGATTTGAAAAGTTTCAATGGGAATGGGAAGAATTGGGACAAAAATTGGAAAATTTTTCAGGGACTTTGAAAAAATTTCAACTGGAATTTTAGCATTTTTTTTACGTGAAATTGTAAACATGTTGAAGTGGATTTTGAAAATTCTAGAGAGAATTTTAAAAGCTTCAACAGAATTTCAACAATTTTGAGAGGGATTTGAAAAGTTTCAATGGGAATGGGAAGAATTGGGACAAAAATTGGAAAATTTTTAAGGGACTTTGAAAAAATTTCAACTGGAATTTTAGCATTTTTTTTACGTGAAATTGTAAACATGTGGACATCGATTTTGAAAATTCTAGAGAGAATTTTAAAAGCTTCAACAGAATTTCAACAATTTTGAGAGGGATTTGAAAAGTTTCAATGGGAATGGGAAGAATTGGGACAAAAATTGGAAAATTTTTAAGGGACTTTGAAAAAATTGCAACTGGAATTTTAGCCATTTTTTGACGTGAAATTGTAAACATGTGGACATGGATTTTGAAAATTCTAGAGAGAATTTTAAAAGCTTCAAGAGAATTTCAACACTTTTGAGAGGGATTTGAAAAGTTTCAATGGGAATGGGAAGAATTGGGACAAAAATTGGAAAATTTTTAAGGGACTTTGAAAAAATTTCAACTGGAATTTTAGCCATTTTTTGACATGAAATTGTAAACATGTGGACATGGATTTTGAAAATTCTAGAGAGAATTTTAAAAGCTTTAACAGAATTTCAACAATTTTGAGAGGGATTTGAAAAGATTCAATGGGAATGGGAAGAATTGGGACAAAAATTGGAAAATTTTTAAGGGACTTTGAAAAAATTTCAACTGGAATTTTAGCATTTTTTTTACGTGAAATTGTAAACATGTGGACATGGATTTTGAAAATTCTAGAGAGAATTTTAAAAGCTTCAACAGAATTTCAACAATTTTGAGAGGGATTTGAAAAGTTTCAATGGGAATGGGAAGAATTGGGACAAAAATTGGAAAATTTTTAAGGGACTTTGAAAAAATTTCAACTGGAATTTTAGCAATTTTTTTATGTGAAATTGTAAACATGTGGACATGGATTTTGAAAATTCTAGAGAGAATTTTAAAAGCTTCAACAGAATTTCAACAATTTTGAGAGGGATTTGAGAAGTTTCAATGGGAATGGGAAGAATTGGGACAAAAATTGGAAAATTTTTAAGGGACTTTGAAAAAATTTCAACTGGAATTTTAGCCATTTTTTTGACGTGAAATTGTAAACATGTGGAAGTGGATTTTGAAAATTCTAGAGAGAATTTTAAAAGCTTCAAGAGAATTTCAACAATTTTGAGAGGGATTTGAAAAGTTTCAATGGGAATGGGAAGAATTGGGACAAAAATTGGAAAATTTTAAGGGACTTTGAAAAAATTTCAACTGGAATTTTAGCAATTTTTTTACGTGAAATTGTGAACATGTGGACATGGATTTTGAAAATTCTAGAGAGAATTTTAAAAGCTTCAACAGAATTTCAACAATTTTGAGAGGGATTTGAAAAGTTTCAATGGGAATGGGAAGAATTGGGACAAAAATTGGAAAAATTTTAAGGGACTTTGAAAAAATTTCAACTGGAATTTTAGCCATTTTTTGACGTGAAATTGTAAACATGTGGCCATGGATTTTGAAAATTCTAGAGAGAATTTTTAAAGCTTTAACAGAATTTCAACAATTTTGAGAGGGATTTGAGAAGTTTCAATGGGAATGGGAAGAATTGGGACAAAAATTGGAAAATTTTTAAGGGACTTTGAAAAAATTTCAACTGGAATTTTAGCATTTTTTTTACGTGAAATTGCAAACATGTGGACATGGATTTTGAAAATTCTAGAGAGAATTTTAAAAGCTTCAAGAGAATTTCAACAATTTTGAGAGGGATTTGAAAAGTTTCAATGGGAATGGGAAGAATTGGGACAAAAATTGGAAAATTTTTAAGGGACTTTGAAAAAATTTCAACTGGAATTTTAGCCATTTTTTGACGTGAAATTGTAAACATGTGGCCATGGATTTTGAAAATTCTAGAGAGAATTTTAAAAGCTTCAAGAGAATTTCAACACTTTTGAGAGGGATTTGAAAAGTTTCAATGGGAATGGGAAGAATTGGGACAAAAATTGGAAAATTTTTCAGGGACTTTGAAAAAATTTCAACTGGAATTTTAGCATTTTTTTTACGTGAAATTGTAAACATGTTGAAGTGGATTTTGAAAATTCTAGAGAGAATTTTAAAAGCTTCAAGAGAATTTCAACAATTTTGAGAGGGATTTGAAAAGTTTCAATGGGAATGGGAAGAATTGGGACAAAAATTGGAAAATTTTTAAGGGACTTTGAAAAAATTTCAACTGGAATTTTAGCCATTTTTTGACGTGAAATTGTAAACATGTGGCCATGGATTTTGAAAATTCTAGAGAGAATTTTAAAAGCTTCAAGAGAATTTCAACACTTTTGAGAGGGATTTGAAAAGTTTCAATGGGAATGGGAAGAATTGGGACAAAAATTGGAAAATTTTTCAGGACTTTGAAAAAATTTCAACTGGAATTTTAGCATTTTTTTTACGTGAAATTGTAAACATGTTGAAGTGGATTTTGAAAATTCTAGAGAGAATTTTAAAAGCTTCAAGAGAATTTCAACAATTTTGAGAGGGATTTGAAAAGTTTCAATGGGAATGGGAAGAATTGGGACAAAAATTGGAAAATTTTTCAGGGACTTTGAAAAAATTTCAACTGGAATTTTAGCCATTTTTTGACGTGAAATTGTAAACATGTGGACATGGATTTTGAAAATTCTAGAGAGAATTTTAAAAGCTTCAAGAGAATTTCAACAATTTTGAGAGGGATTTGAAAAGTTTCAATGGGAATGGGAAGAATTGGGACAAAAATTGGAAAATTTTTCAGGGACTTTGAAAAAATTTCAACTGGAATTTTAGCCATTTTTTGACGTGAAATTGTAAACATGTGGACATGGATTTTGAAAATTCTAGAGAGAATTTTAAAAGCTTCAACAGAATTTCAACAATTTTGAGAGGGATTTGAGAAGTTTCAATGGGAATGGGAAGAATTGGGACAAAAATTGGAAAATTTTTAAGGGACTTTGAAAAAATTTCAACTGGAATTTTAGCCATTTTTTGACGTGAAATTGTAAACATGTGGAAGTGGATTTTGAAAATTCTAGAGAGAATTTTAAAAGCTTCAAGAGAATTTCAACAATTTTGAGAGGGATTTGAAAAGTTTCAATGGGAATGGGAAGAATTGGGACAAAAATTGGAAAATTTTTAAGGGACTTTGAAAAAATTTCAACTGGAATTTTAGCAATTTTTTTACGTGAAATTGTGAACATGTGGACATGGATTTTGAAAATTCTAGAGAGAATTTTAAAAGCTTCAAGAGAATTTCAACAATTTTGAGAGGGATTTGAAAAGTTTCAATGGGAATGGGAAGAATTGGGACAAAAATTGGAAAAATTTTAAGGGACTTTGAAAAAATTTCAACTGGAATTTTAGCCATTTTTTGACGTGAAATTGTAAACATGTGGCCATGGATTTTGAAAATTCTAGAGAGAATTTTTAAAGCTTTAACAGAATTTCAACAATTTTGAGAGGGATTTGAGAAGTTTCAATGGGAATGGGAAGAATTGGGACAAAAATTGGAAAATTTTAAGGGACTTTGAAAAAATTTCAACTGGAATTTTAGCATTTTTTTTACGTGAAATTGCAAACATGTGGCCATGGATTTTGAAAATTCTAGAGAGAATTTTAAAAGCTTCAAGAGAATTTCAACAATTTTGAGAGGGATTTGAAAAGTTTCAATGGGAATGGGAAGAATTGGGACAAAAATTGGAAAATTTTTAAGGGACTTTGAAAAAATTTCAACTGGAATTTTAGCCATTTTTTGACGTGAAATTGTAAACATGTGGCCATGGATTTTGAAAATTCTAGAGAGAATTTTAAAGCTTCAAGAGAATTTCAACACTTTTGAGAGGGATTTGAAAAGTTTCAATGGGAATGGGAAGAATTGGGACAAAAATTGGAAAATTTTTCAGGGACTTTGAAAAAATTTCAACTGGAATTTTAGCATTTTTTTTACGTGAAATTGTAAACATGTTGAAGTGGATTTTGAAAATTCTAGAGAGAATTTTAAAAGCTTCAAGAGAATTCAACAATTTTGAGAGGGATTTGAAAAGTTTCAATGGGAATGGGAAGAATTGGGACAAAAATTGGAAAATTTTTAAGGGACTTTGAAAAAATTTCAACTGGAATTTTAGCCATTTTTTGACGTGAAATTGTAAACATGTGGCCATGGATTTTGAAAATTCTAGAGAGAATTTTAAAAGCTTCAAGAGAATTTCAACACTTTTGAGAGGGATTTGAAAAGTTTCAATGGGAATGGGAAGAATTGGGACAAAAATTGGAAAATTTTTCAGGGACTTTGAAAAAATTTCAACTGGAATTTTAGCATTTTTTTTACGTGAAATTGTAAACATGTTGAAGTGGATTTTGAAAATTCTAGAGAGAATTTTAAAAGCTTCAACAGAATTTCAACAATTTTGAGAGGGATTTGAAAAGTTTCAATGGGAATGGGAAGAATTGGGACAAAAATTGGAAAATTTTTCAGGGACTTTGAAAAAATTTCAACTGGAATTTTAGCCATTTTTTGACGTGAAATTGTAAACATGTGGACATGGATTTTGAAAATTCTAGAGAGAATTTTAAAAGCTTCAAGAGAATTTCAACAATTTTGAGAGGGATTTGAAAAGTTTCAATGGGAATGGAAGAATTGGGACAAAAATTGGAAAATTTTTCAGGGACTTTGAAAAAATTTCAACTGGAATTTTAGCCATTTTTTGACGTGAAATTGTAAACATGTGGACATGGATTTTGAAAATTCTAGAGAGAATTTTAAAAGCTTCAACAGAATTTCAACAATTTTGAGAGGGATTTGAAAAGTTTCAATGGGAATGGGAAGAATTGGGACAAAAATTGGAAAATTTTTCAGGGACTTTGAAAAAATTTCAACTGGAATTTTAGCAATTTTTTGACGTGAAATTGTAAACATGTGGAAGTGGATTTTGAAAATTCTAGAGAGAATTTTAAAAGATTCAAGAGAATTTCAACAATTTTGAGAGGGATTTGAAAAGTTTCAATGGGAATGGGAAGAATTGGGACAAAAATTGGAAAATTTTTAAGGGACTTTGAAAAAATTTCAACTGGAATTTTATCCATTTTTTGACATGAAATTGTAAACACGTGGACATGGATTTTGAAAATTCTAGAGAGAATTTTAAAAGCTTCAACAGAATTTCAACAATTTTGAGAGGGATTTGAAAAGTTTCAATGGGAATGGGAAGAATTGGGACAAAAATTGGAAAATTTTTAAGGGACTTTGAAAAAATTTCAACTGGAATTTTAGCCATTTTTTGACGTGAAATTGTAAACATGTGGACATGGATTTTGAAAATTCTAGAGAGAATTTTAAAAGCTTCAAGAGAATTTCAACAATTTTGAGAGGGATTTGAAAAGTTTCAATGGGAATGGGAAGAATTGGGACAAAAATTGGAAAATTTTTAAGGGACTTTGAAAAAATTTCAACTGGAATTTTAGCCATTTTTTGACGTGAAATTGTAAACATGTGGACATGGATTTTGAAAATTCTAGAGAGAATTTTAAAAGCTTCAACAGAATTTCAACACTTTTGAGAGGGATTTGAAAAGTTTCAATGGGAATGGGAAGAATTGGGACAAAAATTGGAAAATTTTTCAGGGACTTTGAAAAAATTTCAACTGGAATTTTAGCAATTTTTTTATGTGAAATTGTAAACATGTGGACATGGATTTTGAAAATTCTAGAGAGAATTTTAAAAGCTTCAACAGAATTTCAACAATTTTGAGAGGGATTTGAAAAGTTTCAATGGGAATGGGAAGAATTGGGACAAAAATTGGAAAATTTTTCAGGGACTTTGAAAAAATTTCAACTGGAATTTTAGCCATTTTTTGACGTGAAATTGTAAACATGTGGACATGGATTTTGAAAATTCTAGAGAGAATTTTAAAAGCTTCAACAGAATTTCAACAATTTTGAGAGGGATTTGAAAAGTTTCAATGGGAATGGGAAGAATTGGGACAAAAATTGGAAAATTTTTAAGGGACTTTGAAAAAATTTCAACTGGAATTTTAGCCATTTTTTGACGTGAAATTGTAAACGTGGAAGTGGATTTTGAAAATTCTAGAGAGAATTTTAAAAGCTTCAACAGAATTTCAACAATTTTGAGAGGGATTTGAAAAGTTTCAATGGGAATGGGAAGAATTGGGACAAAAATTGGAAAATTTTTAAGGGACTTTGAAAAAATTTCAACTGGAATTTTAGCAATTTTTTACGTGAAATTGTGAACATGTGGACATGGATTTTGAAAATTCTAGAGAGAATTTTAAAAGCTTCAAGAGAATTTCAACAATTTTGAGAGGGATTTGAAAAGTTTCAATGGGAATGGGAAGAATTGGGACAAAAATTGGAAAAATTTTAAGGGACTTTGAAAAAATTTCAACTGGAATTTTAGCCATTTTTTGACGTGAAATTGTAAACATGTGGACATGGATTTTGAAAATTCTAGAGAGAATTTTTAAAGCTTTAACAGAATTTCAACAATTTTGAGAGGGATTTGAGAAGTTTCAATGGGAATGGGAAGAATTGGGACAAAAATTGGAAAATTTTTAAGGGACTTTGAAAAAATTTCAACTGGAATTTTAGCATTTTTTTTACGTGAAATTGCAAACATGTGGACATGGATTTTGAAAATTCTAGAGAGAATTTTAAAAGCTTCAAGAGAATTTCAACAATTTTGAGAGGGATTTGAAAAGTTTCAATGGGAATGGGAAGAATTGGGACAAAAATTGGAAAATTTTTAAGGGACTTTGAAAAAATTTCAACTGGAATTTTAGCCATTTTTTGACGTGAAATTGTAAACATGTGGACATGGATTTTGAAAATTCTAGAGAGAATTTTAAAAGCTTCAAGAGAATTTCAACACTTTTGAGAGGGATTTGAAAAGTTTCAATGGGAATGGGAAGAATTGGGACAAAAATTGGAAAATTTTTCAGGGACTTTGAAAAAATTTCAACTGGAATTTTAGCATTTTTTTTACGTGAAATTGTAAACATGTTGAAGTGGATTTTGAAAATTCTAGAGAGAATTTTAAAAGCTTCAACAGAATTTCAACAATTTTGAGAGGGATTTGAAAAGTTTCAATGGGAATGGGAAGAATTGGGACAAAAATTGGAAAATTTTTAAGGGACTTTGAAAAAATTTCAACTGGAATTTTAGCATTTTTTTTACGTGAAATTGTAAACATGTGGACATGGATTTTGAAAATTCTAGAGAGAATTTTAAAAGCTTCAACAGAATTTCAACAATTTTGAGAGGGATTTGAAAAGTTTCAATGGGAATGGGAAGAATTGGGACAAAAATTGGAAAATTTTTAAGGGACTTTGAAAAAATTGCAACTGGAATTTTAGCCATTTTTTGACGTGAAATTGTAAACATGTGGCCATGGATTTTGAAAATTCTAGAGAGAATTTTAAAAGCTTCAAGAGAATTTCAACACTTTTGAGAGGGATTTGAAAAGTTTCAATGGGAATGGGAAGAATTGGGACAAAAATTGGAAAATTTTTAAGGGACTTTGAAAAAATTTCAACTGGAATTTTAGCCATTTTTTGACATGAAATTGTAAACATGTGGACATGGATTTTGAAAATTCTAGAGAGAATTTTAAAAGCTTTAACAGAATTTCAACAATTTTGAGAGGGATTTGAAAAGATTCAATGGGAATGGGAAGAATTGGGACAAAAATTGGAAAATTTTTAAGGGACTTTGAAAAAATTTCAACTGGAATTTTAGCATTTTTTTTACGTGAAATTGTAAACATGTGGACATGGATTTTGAAAATTCTAGAGAGAATTTTAAAAGCTTCAACAGAATTTCAACAATTTTGAGAGGGATTTGAAAAGTTTCAATGGGAATGGGAAGAATTGGGACAAAAATTGGAAAATTTTTAAGGGACTTTGAAAAAATTTCAACTGGAATTTTAGCAATTTTTTTATGTGAAATTGTAAACATGTGGACATGGATTTTGAAAATTCTAGAGAGAATTTTAAAAGCTTCAACAGAATTTCAACAATTTTGAGAGGGATTTGAAAAGTTTCAATGGGAATGGGAAGAATTGGGACAAAAATTGGAAAATTTTTAAGGGACTTTGAAAAAATTTCAACTGGAATTTTAGCAATTTTTTGACGTGAAATTGTAAACATGTGGAAGTGGATTTTGAAAATTCTAGAGAGAATTTTAAAAGCTTCAAGAGAATTTCAACAATTTTGAGAGGGATTTGAAAAGTTTCAATGGGAATGGGAAGAATTGGGACAAAAATTGGAAAATTTTTAAGGGACTTTGAAAAAATTTCAACTGGAATTTTAGCCATTTTTTGACGTGAAATTGTAAACATGTGGCCATGGATTTTGAAAATTCTAGAGAGAATTTTTAAAGCTTTAACAGAATTTCAACAATTTTGAGAGGGATTTGAGAAGTTTCAATGGGAATGGGAAGAATTGGGACAAAAATTGGAAAATTTTTAAGGGACTTTGAAAAAATTTCAACTGGAATTTTAGCATTTTTTTTACGTGAAATTGCAAACATGTGGACATGGATTTTGAAAATTCTAGAGAGAATTTTAAAAGCTTCAAGAGAATTTCAACAATTTTGAGAGGGATTTGAAAAGTTTCAATGGGAATGGGAAGAATTGGGACAAAAATTGGAAAATTTTTAAGGGACTTTGAAAAAATTTCAACTGGAATTTTAGCCATTTTTTGACGTGAAATTGTAAACATGTGGCCATGGATTTTGAAAATTCTAGAGAGAATTTTAAAAGCTTCAAGAGAATTTCAACACTTTTGAGAGGGATTTGAAAAGTTTCAATGGGAATGGGAAGAATTGGGACAAAAATTGGAAAATTTTTCAGGGACTTTGAAAAAATTTCAACTGGAATTTTAGCATTTTTTTTACGTGAAATTGTAAACATGTTGAAGTGGATTTTGAAAATTCTAGAGAGAATTTTAAAAGCTTCAACAGAATTTCAACAATTTTGAGAGGGATTTGAAAAGTTTCAATGGGAATGGGAAGAATTGGGACAAAAATTGGAAAATTTTTAAGGGACTTTGAAAAAATTTCAACTGGAATTTTAGCATTTTTTTTACGTGAAATTGTAAACATGTGGACATGGATTTTGAAAATTCTAGAGAGAATTTTAAAAGCTTCAAGAGAATTTCAACAATTTTGAGAGGGATTTGAAAAGTTTCAATGGGAATGGGAAGAATTGGGACAAAAATTGGAAAATTTTTAAGGGACTTTGAAAAAATTGCAACTGGAATTTTAGCCATTTTTTGACGTGAAATTGTAAACATGTGGACATGGATTTTGAAAATTCTAGAGAGAATTTTAAAAGCTTCAAGAGAATTTCAACACTTTTGAGAGGGATTTGAAAAGTTTCAATGGGAATGGGAAGAATTGGGACAAAAATTGGAAAATTTTTAAGGGACTTTGAAAAAATTTCAACTGGAATTTTAGCCATTTTTTGACATGAAATTGTAAACATGTGGACATGGATTTTGAAAATTCTAGAGAGAATTTTAAAAGCTTTAACAGAATTTCAACAATTTTGAGAGGGATTTGAAAAGATTCAATGGGAATGGGAAGAATTGGGACAAAAATTGGAAAATTTTTCAGGGACTTTGAAAAAATTTCAACTGGAATTTTAGCATTTTTTTTACGTGAAATTGTAAAC
The DNA here is from genome assembly GCF_964273445.1 of Streptopelia decaocto. Taxonomy (NCBI): domain Eukaryota; kingdom Metazoa; phylum Chordata; class Aves; order Columbiformes; family Columbidae; genus Streptopelia; species Streptopelia decaocto. The sequence continues at coordinate 38,762 of NW_028115491.1, read as the reverse complement.
ATGTGGACATGGATTTTGAAAATTCTAGAGAGAATTTTAAAAGCTTCAACAGAATTTCAACAATTTTGAGAGGGATTTGAAAAGTTTCAATGGGAATGGGAAGAATTGGGACAAAAATTGGAAAATTTTTAAGGGACTTTGAAAAAATTTCAACTGGAATTTTAGCAATTTTTTTATGTGAAATTGTAAACATGTGGACATAGATTTTGAAAATTCTAGAGAGAATTTTAAAAGCTTCAACAGAATTTCAACAATTTTGAGAGGGATTTGAAAAGTTTCAATGGGAATGGGAAGAATTGGGACAAAAATTGGAAAATTTTTAAGGGACTTTGAAAAAATTTCAACTGGAATTTTAGCCATTTTTTGACGTGAAATTGTAAACATGTGGAAGTGGATTTTGAAAATTCTAGAGAGAATTTTAAAAGCTTCAAGAGAATTTCAACAATTTTGAGAGGGATTTGAAAAGTTTCAATGGGAATGGGAAGAATTGGGACAAAAATTGGAAAATTTTTAAGGGACTTTGAAAAAATTTCAACTGGAATTTTAGCAATTTTTTTACGTGAAATTGTGAACATGTGGACATGGATTTTGAAAATTCTAGAGAGAATTTTAAAAGCTTCAAGAGAATTTCAACAATTTTGAGAGGGATTTGAAAAGTTTCAATGGGAATGGGAAGAATTGGGACAAAAATTGGAAAATTTTTAAGGGACTTTGAAAAAATTTCAACTGGAATTTTAGCCATTTTTTGACGTGAAATTGTAAACATGTGGCCATGGATTTTGAAAATTCTAGAGAGAATTTTAAAAGCTTCAAGAGAATTTCAACAATTTTGAGAGGGATTTGAAAAGTTTCAATGGGAATGGGAAGAATTGGGACAAAAATTGGAAAATTTTTCAGGGACTTTGAAAAAATTTCAACTGGAATTTTAGCATTTTTTTTACGTGAAATTGTAAACATGTTGAAGTGGATTTTGAAAATTCTAGAGAGAATTTTAAAAGCTTCAACAGAATTTCAACAATTTTGAGAGGGATTTGAAAAGTTTCAATGGGAATGGGAAGAATTGGGACAAAAATTGGAAAATTTTTAAGGGACTTTGAAAAAATTTCAACTGGAATTTTAGCATTTTTTTTACGTGAAATTGTAAACATGTGGCCATGGATTTTGAAAATTCTAGAGAGAATTTTAAAAGCTTCAAGAGAATTTCAACAATTTTGAGAGGGATTTGAAAAGTTTCAATGGGAATGGGAAGAATTGGGACAAAAATTGGAAAATTTTTAAGGGACTTTGAAAAAATTGCAACTGGAATTTTAGCCATTTTTTGACGTGAAATTGTAAACATGTGGACATGGATTTTGAAAATTCTAGAGAGAATTTTAAAAGCTTCAAGAGAATTTCAACACTTTTGAGAGGGATTTGAAAAGTTTCAATGGGAATGGGAAGAATTGGGACAAAAATTGGAAAATTTTTAAGGGACTTTGAAAAAATTTCAACTGGAATTTTAGCCATTTTTTGACATGAAATTGTAAACATGTGGACATGGATTTTGAAAATTCTAGAGAGAATTTTAAAAGCTTTAACAGAATTTCAACAATTTTGAGAGGGATTTGAAAAGATTCAATGGGAATGGGAAGAATTGGGACAAAAATTGGAAAATTTTTAAGGGACTTTGAAAAAATTTCAACTGGAATTTTAGCATTTTTTTTACGTGAAATTGTAAACATGTGGACATGGATTTTGAAAATTCTAGAGAGAATTTTAAAAGCTTCAACAGAATTTCAACAATTTTGAGAGGGATTTGAAAAGTTTCAATGGGAATGGGAAGAATTGGGACAAAAATTGGAAAATTTTTAAGGGACTTTGAAAAAATTTCAACTGGAATTTTAGCAATTTTTTTACGTGAAATTGTAAACATGTGGACATGGATTTTGAAAATTCTAGAGAGAATTTTAAAAGCTTCAACAGAATTTCAACAATTTTGAGAGGGATTTGAAAAGTTTCAATGGGAATGGAAAGAATTGGGACAAAAATTGGAAAATTTTTCAGGGACTTTGAAAAAATTTCAACTGGAATTTTAGCATTTTTTTTACGTGAAATTGTAAACATGTGGACGTGGATTTTGAAAATTCTAGAGAGAATTTTAAAAGCTTCAACAGAATTTCAACAATTTTGAGAGGGATTTGAAAAGTTTCAATGGGAATGGGAAGAATTGGGACAAAAATTGGAAAATTTTTAAGGGACTTTGAAAAAATTTCAACTGGAATTTTAGCAATTTTTTGACGTGAAATTGTAAACATGTGGACATGGATTTTGAAAATTCTAGAGAGAATTTTAAAAGCTTTAACAGAATTTCTACAATTTTGAGAGGGATTTGAAAAGTTTCAATGGGAATGGGAAGAATTGGGACAAAAATTGGAAAATTTTTCAGGGACTTTGAAAAAATTTCAACTGGAATTTTAGCAATTTTTTTACATGAAATTGTAAACATGTGGACATGGATTTTGAAAATTCTAGAGAGAATTTTAAAAGCTTCAAGAGGATTTCAACAATTTTGAGAGGGATTTGAAAAGTTTCAATGGGAATGGGAAGAATTGGGACAAAAATTGGAAAATTTTTAAGGGACTTTGAAAAAATTTCAACTGGAATTTTATCCATTTTTTGACATGAAATTGTAAACACGTGGACATGGATTTTGAAAATTCTAGAGAGAATTTTAAAAGCTTCAACAGAATTTCAACAATTTTGAGAGGGATTTGAAAAGTTTCAATGGGAATGGGAAGAATTGGGACAAAAATTGGAAAATTTTTAAGGGACTTTGAAAAAATTTCAACTGGAATTTTAGCCATTTTTTGACGTGAAATTGTAAACATGTGGACATGGATTTTGAAAATTCTAGAGAGAATTTTAAAAGCTTCAACAGAATTTCAACACTTTTGAGAGAGATTTGAAAAGTTTCAATGGGAATGGGAAGAATTGGGACAAAAATTGGAAAATTTTTCAGGGACTTTGAAAAAATTTCAACTGGAATTTTAGCAATTTTTTTATGTGAAATTGTAAACATGTGGACATGGATTTTGAAAATTCTAGAGAGAATTTTAAAAGCTTCAAGAGAATTTCAACAATTTTGAGAGGGATTTGAAAAGTTTCAATGGGAATGGGAAGAATTGGGACAAAAATTGGAAATTTTTAAGGGACTTTGAAAGAATTTCAACTGGAATTTTAGCCATTTTTTGACGTGAAATTGTAAACATGTGGACATGGATTTTGAAAATTCTAGAGAGAATTTTAAAAGCTTCAACAGAATTTCAACAATTTTGAGAGGGATTTGAAAAGTTTCAATGGGAATGGGAAGAATTGGGACAGAAATTGGAAAATTTTTAAGGGACTTTGAAAAAATTTCAACTGGAATTTTAGCCATTTTTTGACGTGAAATTGTAAACATGTGGAAGTGGATTTTGAAAATTCTAGAGAGAATTTTAAAAGCTTCAAGAGAATTTCAACAATTTTGAGAGGGATTTGAAAAGTTTCAATGGGAATGGGAAGAATTGGGACAAAAATTGGAAAATTTTTAAGGGACTTTGAAAAAATTTCAACTGGAATTTTAGCCATTTTTTTACGTGAAATTGTGAACATGTGGACATGGATTTTGAAAATTCTAGAGAGAATTTTAAAAGCTTCAAGAGAATTTCAACAATTTTGAGAGGGATTTGAAAAGTTTCAATGGGAATGGGAAGAATTGGGACAAAAATTGGAAAATTTTTAAGGGACTTTGAAAAAATTTCAACTGGAATTTTAGCCATTTTTTGATGTGAAATTGTAAAGATGTGGACATGGATTTTGAAAATTCTAGAGAGAATTTTTAAAGCTTTAACAGAATTTCAACAATTTTGAGAGGGATTTGAGAAGTTTCAATGGGAATGGAAAGAATTGGGACAAAAATTGGAAAATTTTTCAGGGACTTTGAAAAAATTTCAACTGGAATTTTAGCAATTTTTTGACGTGAAATTGTAAACATATGGAAGTGGATTTTGAAAATTCTAGAGAGAATTTTAAAAGCTTCAAGAGAATTTCAACAATTTTGAGAGGGATTTGAAAAGTTTCAATGGGAATGGGAAGAATTGGGACAAAAATTGGAAAATTTTTAAGGGACTTTGAAAAAATTTCAACTGGAATTTTATCCATTTTTTGACATGAAATTGTAAACACGTGGACATGGATTTTGAAAATTCTAGAGAGAATTTTAAAAGCTTCAAGAGAATTTCAACACTTTTGAGAGGGATTTGAAAAGTTTCAATGGGAATGGGAAGAATTGGGACAAAAATTGGAAAATTTTTAAGGGACTTTGAAAAAATTTCAACTGGAATTTTAGCCGTTTTTTGACGTGAAATTGTAAACATGTGGACATGGATTTTGAAAATTCTAGAGAGAATTTTAAAAGCTTCAACAGAATTTCAACAATTTTGAGAGGGATTTGAAAAGTTTCAATGGGAATGGGAAGAATTGGGACAAAAATTGGAAAATTTTTAAGGGACTTTGAAAAAATTTCAACTGGAATTTTAGCCATTTTTTGACGTGAAATTGTAAACATATGGAAGTGGATTTTGAAAATTCTAGAGAGAATTTTAATAGCTTCAAGAGAATTTCAACAATTTTGAGAGGGATTTGAAAAGTTTCAATGGGAATGGGAAGAATTGGGACAAAAATTGGAAAATTTTTAAGGGACTTTGAAAAAATTTCAACTGGAATTTTATCCATTTTTTGACATGAAATTGTAAACACGTGGACATGGATTTTGAAAATTCTAGAGAGAATTTTAAAAGCTTCAAGAGAATTTCAACACTTTTGAGAGGGATTTGAAAAGTTTCAATGGCAATGGGAAGAATTGGGACAGAAATTGGAAAATTTTTAAGGGACTTTGAAAAAATTTCAACTGGAATTTTAGCCATTTTTTGACGTGAAATTGTAAACATGTGGAAGTGGATTTTGAAAATTCTAGAGAGAATTTTAAAAGCTTCAAGAGAATTTCAACAATTTTGAGAGGGATTTGAAAAGTTTCAATGGGAATGGGAAGAATTGGGACAAAAATTGGAAAATTTTTAAGGGACTTTGAAAAAATTGCAACTGGAATTTTAGCCATTTTTTGACGTGAAATTGTAAACATGTGGACATGGATTTTGAAAATTCTAGAGAGAATTTTAAAAGCTTCAAGAGAATTTCAACACTTTTGAGAGGGATTTGAAAAGTTTCAATGGGAATGGGAAGAATTGGGACAAAAATTGGAAAATTTTTAAGGGACTTTGAAAAAATTTCAACTGGAATTTTAGCCATTTTTTGATGTGAAATTGTAAAGATGTGGACATGGATTTTGAAAATTCTAGAGAGAATTTTTAAAGCTTTAACAGAATTTCAACAATTTTGAGAGGGATTTGAGAAGTTTCAATGGGAATGGAAAGAATTGGGACAAAAATTGGAAAATTTTTCAGGGACTTTGAAAAAATTTCAACTGGAATTTTAGCCATTTTTTGACGTGAAATTGTAAACATATGGAAGTGGATTTTGAAAATTCTAGAGAGAATTTTAAAAGCTTCAAGAGAATTTCAACAATTTTGAGAGGGATTTGAAAAGTTTCAATGGGAATGGGAAGAATTGGGACAAAAATTGGAAAATTTTTAAGGGACTTTGAAAAAATTTCAACTGGAATTTTAGCCATTTTTTGACGTGAAATTGTAAACATGTGGACATGGATTTTGAAAATTCTAGAGAGAATTTTAAAAGCTTCAAGAGAATTTCAACAATTTTGAGAGGGATTTGAAAAGTTTCAATGGGAATGGGAAGAATTGGGACAAAAATTGGAAAATTTTTAAGGGACTTTGAAAAAATTTCAACTGGAATTTTAGCAATTTTTTGACGTGAAATTGTAAACATGTGGCCATGGATTTTGAAAATTCTAGAGAGAATTTTAAAAGCTTCAACAGAATTTCAACAATTTTGAGAGGGATTTGAAAAGTTTCAATGGGAATGAGAAGAATTGGGACAAAAATTGGAAAATTTTTCCGGGACTTTGAAAAAATTTCAACTGGAATTTTAGCCATTTTTTTAAGTGAAATTGTAAACATGTGGCCATGGATTTTGAAAATTCTAGAGAGAATTTTAAAAGCTTCAACAGAATTTCTACAATTTTGAGAGGGATTTGAAAAGCTTCAATGGGAATGGGAAGAATTGGGTCAAAAATTGGAAAATTTTTCAGGGACTTTGAAAAAATTTCAACTGGAATTTTAGCCATTTTTTTTTACGTGAAATTGTAAACATGTGGACATGGATTTTGAAAATTCTAGAGAGAATTTTAAAAGCTTCAAGAGAATTTCAACAATTTTGAGAGGGATTTGAAAAGTTTCAATGGGAATGGGAAGAATTGGGACAAAAATTGGAAAATTTTTCAGGGACTTTGAAAAATTTTCAACTGGAATTTTAGCAATTTTTTTACGTGAAATTGTGAACATGTGGACATGGATTTTGAAAATTCTAGAGAGAATTTTAAAAGCTTCAAGAGAATTTCAACAATTTTGAGAGGGATTTGAAAAGTTTCAATGGGAATGGGAAGAATTGGGACAAAAATTGGAAAATTTTTAAGGGACTTTGAAAAAATTTCAACTGGAATTTTAGCATTTTTTTGACGTGAAATTGTAAACATGTGGACATGGATATGGAAAATTCTAGAGAGAATTTTAAAAGCTTCAAGAGAATTTCAACACTTTTGAGAGGGATTTGAAAAGTTTCAATGGGAATGGGAAGAATTGGGACAAAAATTGGAAAATTTTTAAGGGACTTTGAAAAATTTTCAACTGGAATTTTAGCCATTTTTTGACGTGAAATTGTAAACATGTGGACATGGATTTTGAAAATTCTAGAGAGAATTTTAAAAGCTTCAAGAGAATTTCAACAATTTTGAGAGGGATTTGAAAAGTTTCAATGGGAATGGGAAGAATTGGGACAAAAATTGGAAAATTTTTAAGGGACTTTGAAAAAATTTCAACTGGAATTTTAGCCATTTTTTGATGTGAAATTGTAAAGATGTGGACATGGATTTTGAAAATTCTAGAGAGAATTTTTAAAGCTTTAACAGAATTTCAACAATTTTGAGAGGGATTTGAGAAGTTTCAATGGGAATGGGAAGAATTGGGACAAAAATTGGAAAATTTTTAAGGGACTTTGAAAAAATTTCAACTGGAATTTTAGCATTTTTTTTACGTGAAATTGTAAACATGTGGACATGGATTTTGAAAATTCTAGAGAGAATTTTTAAAGCTTCAAGAGAATTTCTACAATTTTGAGAGGGATTTGAAAAGTTTCAATAGAAATGGGAAGAATTGGGACAAAAATTGGAAAATTTTTAAGGGACTTTGAAAAAATTTCAACTGGAATTTTAGCCATTTTTTGACGTGAAATTGTAAACATGTGGCCATGGAATTTGAAAATTCTAGAGAGAATTTTAAAAGCTTCAAGAGAATTTCAACAATTTTGAGAGGGATTTGAAAAGTTTCAATGGGAATGGGAAGAATTGGGACAAAAATTGGAAAATTTTTAAGGGACTTTGAAAAAATTTCAAATGGAATTTTAGCAATTTTTTTACATGAAATTGTAAACATGTGGCCATAGATTTTGAAAATTCTAGAGAGAATTTTAAAAGCTTCAAGAGAATTTCAACAATTTTGAGAGGGATTTGAAAAGTTTCAATGGGAATGGGAAGAATTGGGACAAAAATTGGAAAATTTTTAAGGGACTTTGAAAAAATTTCAACTGGAATTTTAGCCATTTTTTTAAGTGAAATTGTAAACATGTGGCCATGGATTTTGAAAATTCTAGAGAGAATTTTAAAAGCTTCAACAGAATTTCTACAATTTTGAGAGGGATTTGAAAAGCTTCAATGGGAATGGGAAGAATTGGGTCAAAAATTGGAAAATTTTTAAGGGACTTTGAAAAAATTTCAACTGGAATTTTAGCCATTTTTTTTTACGTGAAATTGTAAACATGTGGACATGGATTTTGAAAATTCTAGAGAGAATTTTAAAAGCTTCAACAGAATTTCAACAATTTTGAGAGGGATTTGAAAAGTTTCAATGGGAATGGGAAGAATTGGGACAAAAATTGGAAAATTTTTCAGGGACTTTGAAAAATTTTCAACTGGAATTTTAGCAATTTTTTTACGTGAAATTGTGAACATGTGGACATGGATTTTGAAAATTCTAGAGAGAATTTTAAAAGCTTCAAGAGAATTTCAACAATTTTGAGAGGGATTTGAAAAGTTTCAATGGGAATGGGAAGAATTGGGACAAAAATTGGAAAATTTTTAAGGGACTTTGAAAAAATTTCAACTGGAATTTTAGCATTTTTTTGACGTGAAATTGTAAACATGTGGACATGGATATGGAAAATTCTAGAGAGAATTTTAAAAGCTTCAAGAGAATTTCTACAATTTTGAGAGGGATTTGAAAAGTTTCAATGGGAATGGGAAGAATTGGGACAAAAATTGGAAAATTTTTAAGGGACTTTGAAAAAATTTCAACTGGAATTTTAGCCATTTTTTTACGTGAAATTGTAAACATGTGGACATGGATTTTGAAAATTCTAGAGAGAATTTTAAAAGCTTCAACAGAATTTATCAATTTTGAGAGGGATTTGAAAAGTTTCAATGGGAATGGGAAGAATTGGGACAAAAATTGGAAAATTTTTCAAAGACTTTGAAAAAATTTCAACTGGAATTTTAGCCATTTTTTACGTGAAATTGTAAACATGTGGCCATGGATTTTGAAAATTCTAGAGAGAATTTTAAAAGCTTCAAGAGAATTTCAACAATTTTGAGAGGGATTTGAAAAGTTTCAATGGGAATGGGAAGAATTGGGACAAAAATTGGAAAATTTTTCAGGGACTTTGAAAAAATTTCAACTGGAATTTTAGCAATTTTTTGACGTGAAATTGTAAACATGTGGACATGGATTTTGAAAATTCTAGAGAGAATTTTAAAAGCTTCAAGAGAATTTCAACAATTTTGAGAGGGATTTGAAAAGTTTCAATGGGAATGGGAAGAATTGGGACAAAAATTGGAAAATTTTTAAGGGACTTTGAAAAAATTTCAACTGGAATTTTAGCCATTTTTTGACGTGAAATTGTAAACATGTGGAAGTGGATTTTGAAAATTCTAGAGAGAATTTTAAAAGCTTCAAGAGAATTTCAACAATTTTGAGAGGGATTTGAAAAGTTTCAATGGGAATGGGAAGAATTGGGACAAAAATTGGAAAATTTTTAAGGGACTTTGAAAAAATTTCAACTGGAATTTTAGCCATTTTTTGACGTGAAATTGTAAACATGTGGACATGGATTTTGAAAATTCTAGAGAGAATTTTAAAAGCTTCAAGAGAATTTCAACAATTTGGAGAGGGATTTGAAAAGTTTCAATGGGAATGGGAAGAATTGGGACAAAAATTGGAAAATTTTTAAGGGACTTTGAAAAAATTTCAACTGGAATTTTAGCCATTTTTTTATGTGAAATTGTAAACATGTGGACATGGATTTTGAAAATTCTAGAGAGAATTTTAAAAGCTTCAACAGAATTTCAACAATTTTGAGAGGGATTTGAAAAGTTTCAATGGGAATGGGAAGAATTGGGACAAAAATTGGAAAATTTTTAAGGGACTTTGAAAAAATTTCAACTGGAATTTTAGCCATTTTTTGACGTGAAATTGTAAACATGTGGACATGGATTTTGAAAATTCTAGAGAGAATTTTAAAAGCTTCAACAGAATTTCAACAATTTTGAGAGGGATTTGAAAAGTTTCAATGGGAATGGAAAGAATTGGGACAAAAATTGGAAAATTTTTAAGGGACTTTGAAAAAATTTCAACTGGAATTTTAGCCATTTTTTGACGTGAAATTGTAAACATGTGGAAGTGGATTTTGAAAATTCTAGAGAGAATTTTAAAAGCTTCAAGAGAATTTCAACAATTTTGAGAGGGATTTGAAAAGTTTCAATGGGAATGGGAAGAATTGGGACAAAAATTGGAAAATTTTTAAGGGACTTTGAAAAAATTTCAACTGGAATTTTAGCCATTTTTTGACGTGAAATTGTAAACATGTGGACATGGATTTTGAAAATTCTAGAGAGAATTTTAAAAGCTTTAACAGAATTTCAACAATTTTGAGAGGGATTTGAAAAGTTTCAATGGGAATGGGAAGAATTGGGACAAAAATTGGAAAATTTTTCAGGGACTTTGAAAAAATTTCAACTGGAATTTTAGCAATTTTTTTACGTGAAATTGTGAACATGTGGACATGGATTTTGAAAATTCTAGAGAGAATTTTGAAAGCTTCAAGAGAATTTCAACAATTTTGAGAGGGATTTGAAAAGTTTCAATGGGAATGGGAAGAATTGGGACAAAAATTGGAAAATTTTTAAGGGACTTTGAAAAAATTTCAACTGGAATTTTAGCATTTTTTTGACGTGAAATTGTAAACATGTGGACATGGATATGGAAAATTCTAGAGAGAATTTTAAAAGCTTCAAGAGAATTTCAACACTTTTGAGAGGGATTTGAAAAGTTTCAATGGGAATGGGAAGAATTGGGACAAAAATTGGAAAATTTTTAAGGGACTTTGAAAAATTTTCAACTGGAATTTTAGCCATTTTTTGACGTGAAATTGTAAACATGTGGACATGGATTTTGAAAATTCTAGAGAGAATTTTAAAAGCTTCAAGAGAATTTCAACAATTTTGAGAGGGATTTGAAAAGTTTCAATGGGAATGGGAAGAATTGGGACAAAAATTGGAAAATTTTTAAGGGACTTTGAAAAAATTTCAACTGGAATTTTAGCCATTTTTTGATGTGAAATTGTAAAGATGTGGACATGGATTTTGAAAATTCTAGAGAGAATTTTTAAAGCTTTAACAGAATTTCAACAATTTTGAGAGAGATTTGAGAAGTTTCAATGGGAATGGGAAGAATTGGGACAAAAATTGGAAAATTTTTAAGGGACTTTGAAAAAATTTCAACTGGAATTTTAGCATTTTTTTTACGTGAAATTGTAAACATGTGGACATGGATTTTGAAAATTCTAGAGAGAATTTTTAAAGCTTCAAGAGAATTTCTACAATTTTGAGAGGGATTTGAAAAGTTTCAATAGAAATGGGAAGAATTGGGACAAAAATTGGAAAATTTTTAAGGGACTTTGAAAAAATTTCAACTGGAATTTTAGCCATTTTTTGACGTGAAATTGTAAACATGTGGCCATGGAATTTGAAAATTCTAGAGAGAATTTTAAAAGCTTCAAGAGAATTTCAACAATTTTGAGAGGGATTTGAAAAGTTTCAATGGGAATGGGAAGAATTGGGACAAAAATTGGAAAATTTTTAAGGGACTTTGAAAAAATTTCAAATGGAATTTTAGCAATTTTTTTACATGAAATTGTAAACATGTGGCCATAGATTTTGAAAATTCTAGAGAGAATTTTAAAAGCTTCAAGAGAATTTCAACAATTTTGAGAGGGATTTGAAAAGTTTCAATGGGAATGGGAAGAATTGGGACAAAAATTGGAAAATTTTTAAGGGACTTTGAAAAAATTTCAACTGGAATTTTAGCAATTTTTTTACATGAAATTGTAAACATGTGGCCATAGATTTTGAAAATTCTAGAGAGAATTTTAAAAGCTTCAACAGAATTTCAACAATTTTGAGAGGGATTTGAAAAGTTTCAATGGGAATGAGAAGAATTGGGACAAAAATTGGAAAATTTTTCCGGGACTTTGAAAAAATTTCAACTGGAATTTTAGCCATTTTTTGACGTGAAATTGTAAACATGTGGCCATGGATTTTGAAAATTCTAGAGAGAATTTTAAAAGCTTCAACAGAATTTCTACAATTTTGAGAGGGATTTGAAAAGCTTCAATGGGAATGGGAAGAATTGGGTCAAAAATTGGAAAATTTTTAAGGGACTTTGAAAAAATTTCAACTGGAATTTTAGCCATTTTTTTTTACGTGAAATTGTAAACATGTGGACATGGATTTTGAAAATTCTAGAGAGAATTTTAAAAGCTTCAACAGAATTTCAACAATTTTGAGAGGGATTTGAAAAGTTTCAATGGGAATGGGAAGAATTGGGACAAAAATTGGAAAATTTTTCAGGGACTTTGAAAAATTTTCAACTGGAATTTTAGCAATTTTTTTACGTGAAATTGTGAACATGTGGACATGGATTTTGAAAATTCTAGAGAGAATTTTAAAAGCTTCAAGAGAATTTCAACAATTTTGAGAGGGATTTGAAAAGTTTCAATGGGAATGGGAAGAATTGGGACAAAAATTGGAAAATTTTTAAGGGACTTTGAAAAAATTTCAACTGGAATTTTAGCATTTTTTTGACGTGAAATTGTAAACATGTGGACATGGATATGGAAAATTCTAGAGAGAATTTTAAAAGCTTCAAGAGAATTTCTACAATTTTGAGAGGGATTTGAAAAGTTTCAATGGGAATGGGAAGAATTGGGACAAAAATTGGAAAATTTTTAAGGGACTTTGAAAAAATTTCAACTGGAATTTTAGCCATTTTTTTACGTGAAATTGTAAACATGTGGACATGGATTTTGAAAATTCTAGAGAGAATTTTAAAAGCTTCAACAGAATTTATCAATTTTGAGAGGGATTTGAAAAGTTTCAATGGGAATGGGAAGAATTGGGACAAAAATTGGAAAATTTTTCAGGGACTTTGAAAAAATTTCAACTGGAATTTTAGCCATTTTTTACGTGAAATTGTAAACATGTGGCCATGGATTTTGAAAATTCTAGAGAGAATTTTAAAAGCTTCAAGAGAATTTCAACAATTTTGAGAGGGATTTGAAAAGTTTCAATGGGAATGGGAAGAATTGGGACAAAAATTGGAAAATTTTTCAGGGACTTTGAAAAAATTTCAACTGGAATTTTAGCAATTTTTTGACGTGAAATTGTAAACATGTGGACATGGATTTTGAAAATTCTAGAGAGAATTTTAAAAGCTTCAAGAGAATTTCAACAATTTTGAGAGGGATTTGAAAAGTTTCAATGGGAATGGGAAGAATTGGGACAAAAATTGGAAAATTTTTAAGGGACTTTGAAAAAATTTCAACTGGAATTTTAGCCATTTTTTGACGTGAAATTGTAAACATGTGGAAGTGGATTTTGAAAATTCTAGAGAGAATTTTAAAAGCTTCAAGAGAATTTCAACAATTTTGAGAGGGATTTGAAAAGTTTCAATGGGAATGGGAAGAATTGGGACAAAAATTGGAAAATTTTTAAGGGACTTTGAAAAAATTTCAACTGGAATTTTAGCCATTTTTTGACGTGAAATTGTAAACATGTGGACATGGATTTTGAAAATTCTAGAGAGAATTTTAAAAGCTTCAAGAGAATTTCAACAATTTGGAGAGGGATTTGAAAAGTTTCAATGGGAATGGGAAGAATTGGGACAAAAATTGGAAAATTTTTAAGGGACTTTGAAAAAATTTCAACTGGAATTTTAGCCATTTTTTTATGTGAAATTGTAAACATGTGGACATGGATTTTGAAAATTCTAGAGAGAATTTTAAAAGCTTCAACAGAATTTCAACAATTTTGAGAGGGATTTGAAAAGTTTCAATGGGAATGGGAAGAATTGGGACAAAAATTGGAAAATTTTTAAGGGACTTTGAAAAAATTTCAACTGGAATTTTAGCCATTTTTTGACGTGAAATTGTAAACATGTGGACATGGATTTTGAAAATTCTAGAGAGAATTTTAAAAGCTTTAACAGAATTTCAACAATTTTGAGAGGGATTTGAAAAGTTTCAATGGGAATGGGAAGAATTGGGACAAAAATTGGAAAATTTTTCAGGGACTTTGAAAAAATTTCAACTGGAATTTTAGCATTTTTTTTACGTGAAATTGTAAACATGTGGACGTGGATTTTGAAAATTCTAGAGAGAATTTTAAAAGCTTCAACAGAATTTCAACAATTTTGAGAGGGATTTGAAAAGTTTCAATGGGAATGGGAAGAATTGGGACAAAAATTGGAAAATTTTTAAGGGACTTTGAAAAAATTTCAACTGGAATTTTAGCAATTTTTTGACGTGAAATTGTAAACATGTGGACATGGATTTTGAAAATTCTAGAGAGAATTTTAAAAGCTTTAACAGAATTTCTACAATTTTGAGAGGGATTTGAAAAGTTTCAATGGGAATGGGAAGAATTGGGACAAAAATTGGAAAATTTTTCAGGGACTTTGAAAAAATTTCAACTGGAATTTTAGCCATTTTTTTACATGAAATTGTAAACATGTGGACATGGATTTTGAAAATTCTAGAGAGAATTTTAAAAGCTTCAAGAGAATTTCAACAATTTTGAGAGGGATTTGAAAAGTTTCAATGGGAATGGGAAGAATTGGGACAAAAATTGGAAAATTTTTAAGGGACTTTGAAAAAATTTCAACTGGAATTTTATCCATTTTTTGACGAGAAATTGTAAACACGTGGACATGGATTTTGAAAATTCTAGAGAGAATTTTAAAAGCTTCAAGAGAATTTCAACAGTTTTGAGAGGGATTTGAAAAGTTTCAATGGGAATGGGAAGAATTGGGACAAAAATTGGAAAATTTTTAAGGGACTTTGAAAAAATTTCATCTGGAATTTTAGCCATTTTTTGACGTGAAATTGTAAACATGTGGAAGTGGATTTTGAAAATTCTAGAGAGAATTTTAAAAGCTTCAAGAGAATTTCAACACTTTTGAGAGGGATTTGAAAAGTTTCAATGGGAATGGGAAGAATTGGGACAAAAATTGGAAAATTTTTAAGGGACTTTGAAAAAATTTCAACTGGAATTTTAGCCATTTTTTGACGTGAAATTGTAAACATGTGGACATGGATTTTGAAAATTCTAGAGAGAATTTTAAAAGCTTCAACAGAATTTCAACACTTTTGAGAGGGATTTGAAAAGTTTCAATGGGAATGGGAAGAATTGGGACAAAAATTGGAAAATTTTTAAGGGACTTTGAAAAAATTTCAACTGGAATTTTAGCAATTGTTTTATGTGAAATTGTAAACATGTGGACATGGATTTTGAAAATTCTAGAGAGAATTTTAAAAGCTTCAAGAGAATTTCAACACTTTTGAGAGGGATTTGAAAAGTTTCAATGGGAATGGGAAGAATTGGGACAAAAATTGGAAAATTTTTAAGGGACTTTGAAAAAATTTCCACTGGAATTTTAGCCATTTTTTGACGTGAAATTGTAAACATGTGGACATGGATTTTGAAAATTCTAGAGAGAATTTTAAAAGCTTCAACAGAATTTCAACAATTTTGAGAGGGATTTGAAAAGTTTCAATGGGAATGGGAAGAATTGGGACAAAAATTGGAAAATTTTTAAGGGACTTTGAAAAAATTTCAACTGGAATTTTAGCCATTTTTTGACGTGAAATTGTAAACATGTGGAAGTGGATTTTGAAAATTCTAGAGAGAATTTTAAAAGCTTCAAGAGAATTTCAACAATTTTGAGAGGGATTTGAAAAGTTTCAATGGGAATGGGAAGAATTGGGACAAAAATTGGAAAATTTTTAAGGGACTTTGAAAAAATTTCAACTGGAATTTTAGCAATTTTTTTACGTGAAATTGTGAACATGTGGACATGGATTTTGAAAATTCTAGAGAGAATTTTAAAAGCTTCAAGAGAATTTCAACAATTTTGAGAGGGATTTGAAAAGTTTCAATGGGAATGGGAAGAATTGGGACAAAAATTGGAAAATTTTTAAGGGACTTTGAAAAAATTTCAACTGGAATTTTAGCCATTTTTTGATGTGAAATTGTAAAGATGTGGACATGGATTTTGAAAATTCTAGAGAGAATTTTTAAAGCTTTAACAGAATTTCAACAATTTTGAGAGGGATTTGAGAAGTTTCAATGGGAATGGGAAGAATTGGGACAAAAATTGGAAAATTTTTAAGGGACTTTGAAAAAATTTCAACTGGAATTTTAGCCATTTTGTTACGTGAAATTGTAAACATGTGGACATGGATTTTGAAAATTCTAGAGAGAATTTTAAAAGCTTCAAGAGAATTTCTACAATTTTGAGAGGGATTTGAAAAGTTTCAATAGGAATGGGAAGAATTGGGACAAAAATTGGAAAATTTTTAAGGGACTTTGAAAAAATTTCAACTGGAATTTTAGCCATTTTTTGACGTGAAATTGTAAACATGTGGACATGGATTTTGAAAATTCTAGAGAGAATTTTAAAAGCTTCAAGAGAATTTCAACAATTTTGAGAGGGATTTGAAAAGTTTCAATGGGAATGGGAAGAATTGGGACAAAAATTGGAAAATTTTTAAGGGACTTTGAAAAAATTTCAAATGGAATTTTAGCAATTTTTTGACGTGAAATTGTAAACATGTGGCCATGGATTTTGAAAATTCTAGAGAGAATTTTAAAAACTTCAACAGAATTTCAACAATTTTGAGAGGGATTTGAAAAGTTTCAATGGGAATGAGAAGAATTGGGACAAAAATTGGAAAATTTTTCAGGGACTTTGAAAAAATTTCAACTGGATTTTTAGCCATTTTTTGACGTGAAATTGTAAACATGTGGCCATGGATTTTGAAAATTCTAGAGAGAATTTTAAAAGCTTCAAGAGAATTTCTACAATTTTGAGAGGGATTTGAAAAGCTTCAATGGGAATGGGAAGAATTGGGTCAAAAATTGGAAAATTTTTCAGGGACTTTGAAAAAATTTCAACTGGAATTTTAGCCATTTTTTTTTACGTGAAATTGTAAACATGTGGACATGGATTTTGAAAATTCTAGAGAGAATTTTAAAAGCTTCAAGAGAATTTCAACAATTTTGAGAGGGATTTGAAAAGTTTCAATGGGAATGGGAAGAATTGGGACAAAAATTGGAAAATTTTTCAGGGACTTTGAAAAATTTTCAACTGGAATTTTAGCCATTTTTTGACGTGAAATTGTAAACATGTGGACATGGATTTTGAAAATTCTAGAGAGAATTTTAAAAGCTTCAAGAGAATTTCAACAATTTTGAGAGGGATTTGAAAAGTTTCAATGGGAATGGGAAGAATTGGGACAAAAATTGGAAAATTTTTAAGGGACTTTGAAAAAATTTCAACTGGAATTTTAGCCATTTTTTACGTGAAATTGTAAACATGTGGACATGGATTTTGAAAATTCTAGAGAGAATTTTAAAAGCTTCAACAGAATTTCAACAATTTTGAGAGGGATTTGAAAAGTTTCAATGGGAATGGGAAGAATTGGGACAAAAATTGGAAAATTTTTAAGGGACTTTGAAAAAATTTCAAATGGAATTTTAGCCATTTTTTGATGTGAAATTGTAAACATGTGGCCATGGATTTTGAAAATTCTAGAGAGAATTTTAAAAGCTTCAAGAGAATTTCAACAATTTTGAGAGGGATTTGAAAAGTTTCAATGGGAATGGGAAGAATTGGGACAAAAATTGGAAAATTTTTAAGGGACTTTGAAAAAATTTCAACTGGAATTTTAGCCATTTTTTGACGTGAAATTGTAAACATGTGGAAGTGGATTTTGAAAATTCTAGAGAGAATTTTAAAAGCTTCAACAGAATTTCAACACTTTTGAGAGGGATTTGAAAAGTTTCAATGGGAATGGGAAGAATTGGGACAAAAATTGGAAAATTTTTCAGGGACTTTGAAAAAATTTCAACTGGAATTTTAGCATTTTTTTTACGTGAAATTGTAAACATGTGGACGTGGATTTTGAAAATTCTAGAGAGAATTTTAAAAGCTTCAACAGAATTTCAACAATTTTGAGAGGGATTTGAAAAGTTTCAATGGGAATGGGAAGAATTGGGACAAAAATTGGAAAATTTTTAAGGGACTTTGAAAAAATTTCAACTGGAATTTTAGCAATTTTTTGACGTGAAATTGTAAACATGTGGACATGGATTTTGAAAATTCTAGAGAGAATTTTAAAAGCTTTAACAGAATTTCTACAATTTTGAGAGGGATTTGAAAAGTTTCAATGGGAATGGGAAGAATTGGGACAAAAATTGGAAAATTTTTAAGGGACTTTGAAAAAATTTCAACTGGAATTTTAGCCATTTTTTTATGTGAAATTGTAAACATGTGGACATGGATTTTGAAAATTCTAGAGAGAATTTTAAAAGCTTCAACAGAATTTCAACAATTTTGAGAGGGATTTGAAAAGTTTCAATGGGAATGGGAAGAATTGGGACAAAAATTGGAAAATTTTTAAGGGACTTTGAAAAAATTTCAACTGGAATTTTAGCCATTTTTTGACGTGAAATTGTAAACATGTGGACATGGATTTTGAAAATTCTAGAGAGAATTTTAAAAGCTTCAACAGAATTTCAACAATTTTGAGAGGGATTTGAAAAGTTTCAATGGGAATGGAAAGAATTGGGACAAAAATTGGAAAATTTTTAAGGGACTTTGAAAAAATTTCAACTGGAATTTTAGCCATTTTTTGACGTGAAATTGTAAACATGTGGAAGTGGATTTTGAAAATTCTAGAGAGAATTTTAAAAGCTTCAAGAGAATTTCAACAATTTTGAGAGGGATTTGAAAAGTTTCAATGGGAATGGGAAGAATTGGGACAAAAATTGGAAAATTTTTCAGGGACTTTGAAAAAATTTCAACTGGAATTTTAGCATTTTTTTTACGTGAAATTGTAAACATGTGGACGTGGATTTTGAAAATTCTAGAGAGAATTTTAAAAGCTTCAACAGAATTTCAACAATTTTGAGAGGGATTTGAAAAGTTTCAATGGGAATGGGAAGAATTGGGACAAAAATTGGAAAATTTTTAAGGGACTTTGAAAAAATTTCAACTGGAATTTTAGCAATTTTTTTATGTGAAATTGTAAACATGTGGACATGGATTTTGAAAATTCTAGAGAGAATTTTAAAAGCTTTAACAGAATTTCTACAATTTTGAGAGGGATTTGAAAAGTTTCAATGGGAATGGGAAGAATTGGGACAAAAATTGGAAAATTTTTCAGGGACTTTGAAAAAATTTCAACTGGAATTTTAGCAATTTTTTTACATGAAATTGTAAACATGTGGACATGGATTTTGAAAATTCTAGAGAGAATTTTAAAAGCTTCAAGAGAATTTCAACAATTTTGAGAGGGATTTGAAAAGTTTCAATGGGAATGGGAAGAATTGGGACAAAAATTGGAAAATTTTTAAGGGACTTTGAAAAAATTTCAACTGGAATTTTAGCCATTTTTTGACGTGAAATTGTAAACACGTGGACATGGATTTTGAAAATTCTAGAGAGAATTTTAAAAGCTTCAACAGAATTTCAACAGTTTTGAGAGGGATTTGAAAAGTTTCAATGGGAATGGGAAGAATTGGGACAAAAATGGGAAAATTTTTCAGGGACTTTGAAAAAATTTCAACTGGAATTTTAGCCATTTTTTGACGTGAAATTGTAAACATGTGGACATGGATTTTGAAAATTCTAGAGAGAATTTTAAAAGCTTCAAGAGAATTTCAACACTTTTGAGAGGGATTTGAAAAGTTTCAATGGGAATGGGAAGAATTGGGACAAAAATTGGAAAATTTTTAAGGGACTTTGAAAAAATTTCAACTGGAATTTTAGCCATTTTTTGACGTGAAATTGTAAACATGTGGACATGGATTTTGAAAATTCTAGAGAGAATTTTAAAAGCTTCAACAGAATTTCAACACTTTTGAGAGGGATTTGAAAAGTTTCAATGGGAATGGGAAGAATTGGGACAAAAATTGGAAAATTTTTAAGGGACTTTGAAAAAATTTCAACTGGAATTTTAGCAATTGTTTTATGTGAAATTGTAAACATGTGGCCATGGATTTTGAAAATTCTAGAGAGAATTTTAAAAGCTTCAAGAGAATTTCAACACTTTTGAGAGGGATTTGAAAAGTTTCAATGGGAATGGGAAGAATTGGGACAAAAATTGGAAAATTTTTAAGGGACTTTGAAAAAATTTCAACTGGAATTTTAGCCATTTTTTGACGTGAAATTGTAAACATGTGGACATGGATTTTGAAAATTCTAGAGAGAATTTTAAAAGCTTCAACAGAATTTCAACAATTTTGAGAGGGATTTGAAAAGTTTCAATGGGAATGGGAAGAATTGGGACAAAAATTGGAAAATTTTTAAGGGACTTTGAAAAAATTTCAACTGGAATTTTAGCCATTTTTTGACGTGAAATTGTAAACATGTGGAAGTGGATTTTGAAAATTCTAGAGAGAATTTTAAAAGCTTCAAGAGAATTTCAACAATTTTGAGAGGGATTTGAAAAGTTTCAATGGGAATGGGAAGAATTGGGACAAAAATTGGAAAATTTTTAAGGGACTTTGAAAAAATTTCAACTGGAATTTTAGCAATTTTTTTACGTGAAATTGTGAACATGTGGACATGGATTTTGAAAATTCTAGAGAGAATTTTAAAAGCTTCAAGAGAATTTCAACAATTTTGAGAGGGATTTGAAAAGTTTCAATGGGAATGGGAAGAATTGGGACAAAAATTGGAAAATTTTTAAGGGACTTTGAAAAAATTTCAACTGGAATTTTAGCCATTTTTTGATGTGAAATTGTAAAGATGTGGACATGGATTTTGAAAATTCTAGAGAGAATTTTTAAAGCTTTAACAGAATTTCAACAATTTTGAGAGGGATTTGAGAAGTTTCAATGGGAATGGGAAGAATTGGGACAAAAATTGGAAAATTTTTAAGGGACTTTGAAAAAATTTCAACTGGAATTTTAGCCATTTTGTTACGTGAAATTGTAAACATGTGGACATGGATTTTGAAAATTCTAGAGAGAATTTTAAAAGCTTCAAGAGAATTTCTACAATTTTGAGAGGGATTTGAAAAGTTTCAATAGGAATGGGAAGAATTGGGACAAAAATTGGAAAATTTTTAAGGGACTTTGAAAAAATTTCAACTGGAATTTTAGCCATTTTTTGACGTGAAATTGTAAACATGTGGACATGGATTTTGAAAATTCTAGAGAGAATTTTAAAAGCTTCAAGAGAATTTCAACAATTTTGAGAGGGATTTGAAAAGTTTCAATGGGAATGGGAAGAATTGGGACAAAAATTGGAAAATTTTTAAGGGACTTTGAAAAAATTTCAAATGGAATTTTAGCATTTTTTTTACGTGAAATTGTAAACATGTGGCCATGGATTTTGAAAATTCTAGAGAGAATTTTAAAAACTTCAACAGAATTTCAACAATTTTGAGAGGGATTTGAAAAGTTTCAATGGGAATGAGAAGAATTGGGACAAAAATTGGAAAATTTTTCAGGGACTTTGAAAAAATTTCAACTGGATTTTTAGCCATTTTTTGACGTGAAATTGTAAACATGTGGCCATGGATTTTGAAAATTCTAGAGAGAATTTTAAAATCTTCAAGAGAATTTCAACAATTTTGAGAGGGATTTGAAAAGTTTCAATGGGAATGGGAAGAATTGGGTCAAAAATTGGAAAATTTTTCAGGGACTTTGAAAAAATTTCAACTGGAATTTTAGCCATTTTTTTTTACGTGAAATTGTAAACATGTGGACATGGATTTTGAAAATTCTAGAGAGAATTTTAAAAGCTTCAAGAGAATTTCAACAATTTTGAGAGGGATTTGAAAAGTTTCAATGGGAATGGGAAGAATTGGGACAAAAATTGGAAAATTTTTCAGGGACTTTGAAAAATTTTCAACTGGAATTTTAGCCATTTTTTGACGTGAAATTGTAAACATGTGGACATGGATTTTGAAAATTCTAGAGAGAATTTTAAAAGCTTCAAGAGAATTTCAACAATTTTGAGAGGGATTTGAAAAGTTTCAATGGGAATGGGAAGAATTGGGACAAAAATTGGAAAATTTTTCAGGGACTTTGAAAAAATTTCAACTGGAATTTTAGCATTTTTTTTACGTGAAATTGTAAACATGTGGACATGGATTTTGAAAATTCTAGAGAGAATTTTAAAAGCTTCAAGAGAATTTCAACAATTTTGAGAGGGATTTGAAAAGTTTCAATGGGAATGGGAAGAATTGGGACAAAAATTGGAAAATTTTTAAGGGACTTTGAAAAAATTTCAACTGGAATTTTAGCCATTTTTTACGTGAAATTGTAAACATGTGGACATGGATTTTGAAAATTCTAGAGAGAATTTTAAAAGCTTCAACAGAATTTCAACAATTTTGAGAGGGATTTGAAAAGTTTCAATGGGAATGGGAAGAATTGGGACAAAAATTGGAAAATTTTTAAGGGACTTTGAAAAAATTTCAAATGGAATTTTAGCCATTTTTTGATGTGAAATTGTAAACATGTGGCCATGGATTTTGAAAATTCTAGAGAGAATTTTAAAAGCTTCAACAGAATTTCAACAATTTTGAGAGGGATTTGAAAAGTTTCAATGGGAATGGGAAGAATTGGGACAAAAATTGGAAAATTTTTAAGGGACTTTGAAAAAATTTCAACTGGAATTTTAGCCATTTTTTGACGTGAAATTGTAAACATGTGGCCATGGATTTTGAAAATTCTAGAGAGAATTTTAAAAGCTTCAACAGAATTTCAACACTTTTGAGAGGGATTTGAAAAGTTTCAATGGGAATGGGAAGAATTGGGACAAAAATTGGAAAATTTTTCAGGGACTTTGAAAAAATTTCAACTGGAATTTTAGCATTTTTTTTACGTGAAATTGTAAACATGTGGACGTGGATTTTGAAAATTCTAGAGAGAATTTTAAAAGCTTCAACAGAATTTCAACAATTTTGAGAGGGATTTGAAAAGTTTCAATGGGAATGGGAAGAATTGGGACAAAAATTGGAAAATTTTTAAGGGACTTTGAAAAAATTTCAACTGGAATTTTAGCAATTTTTTGACGTGAAATTGTAAACATGTGGACATGGATTTTGAAAATTCTAGAGAGAATTTTAAAAGCTTTAACAGAATTTCTACAATTTTGAGAGGGATTTGAAAAGTTTCAATGGGAATGGGAAGAATTGGGACAAAAATTGGAAAATTTTTCAGGGACTTTGAAAAAATTTCAACTGGAATTTTAGCAATTTTTTTACATGAAATTGTAAACATGTGGACATGGATTTTGAAAATTCTAGAGAGAATTTTAAAAGCTTCAAGAGAATTTCAACAATTTTGAGAGGGATTTGAAAAGTTTCAATGGGAATGGGAAGAATTGGGACAAAAATTGGAAAATTTTTAAGGGACTTTGAAAAAATTTCAACTGGAATTTTATCCATTTTTTGACGTGAAATTGTAAACACGTGGACATGGATTTTGAAATTCTAGAGAGAATTTTAAAAGCTTCAAGAGAATTTCAACAATTTTGAGAGGGATTTGAAAAGTTTCAATGGGAATGGGAAGAATTGGGACAAAAATTGGAAAATTTTTAAGGGACTTTGAAAAAATTTCAACTGGAATTTTAGCCATTTTTTGACGTGAAATTGTAAACATGTGGAAGTGGATTTTGAAAATTCTAGAGAGAATTTTAAAAGCTTCAACAGAATTTCAACAATTTTGAGAGGGATTTGAAAAGTTTCAATGGGAATGGGAAGAATTGGGACAAAAATTGGAAAATTTTTAAGGGACTTTGAAAAAATTTCAACTGGAATTTTAGCCATTTTTTGACGTGAAATTGTAAACATGTGGACATGGATTTTGAAAATTCTAGAGAGAATTTTAAAAGCTTCAACAGAATTTCAACACTTTTGAGAGGGATTTGAAAAGTTTCAATGGGAATGGGAAGAATTGGGACAAAAATTGGAAAATTTTTAAGGGACTTTGAAAAAATTTCAACTGGAATTTTAGCAATTGTTTTATGTGAAATTGTAAACATGTGGACATGGATTTTGAAAATTCTAGAGAGAATTTTAAAAGCTTCAAGAGAATTTCAACACTTTTGAGAGGGATTTGAAAAGTTTCAATGGGAATGGGAAGAATTGGGACAAAAATTGGAAAATTTTTAAGGGACTTTGAAAAAATTTCAACTGGAATTTTAGCCATTTTTTTATGTGAAATTGTAAACATGTGGACATGGATTTTGAAAATTCTAGAGAGAATTTTAAAAGCTTCAACAGAATTTCAACAATTTTGAGAGGGATTTGAAAAGTTTCAATGGGAATGGGAAGAATTGGGACAAAAATTGGAAAATTTTTAAGGGACTTTGAAAAAATTTCAACTGGAATTTTAGCCATTTTTTGACGTGAAATTGTAAACATGTGGAAGTGGATTTTGAAAATTCTAGAGAGAATTTTAAAAGCTTCAAGAGAATTTCAACAATTTTGAGAGGGATTTGAAAAGTTTCAATGGGAATGGGAAGAATTGGGACAAAAATTGGAAAATTTTTAAGGGACTTTGAAAAAATTTCAACTGGAATTTTAGCCATTTTTTGACGTGAAATTGTAAACATGTGGACATGGATTTTGAAAATTCTAGAGAGAATTTTAAAAGCTTCAAGAGAATTTCAACCATTTTGAGAGGGATTTGAAAAGTTTCAATGGGAATGGGAAGAATTGGGACAAAAATCGGAAAATTTTTCAGGGACTTTGAAAAATTTTCAACTGGAATTTTAGCCATTTTTTGACGTGAAATTGTAAACATGTGGACATGGATTTTGAAAATTCTAGAGAGAATTTTAAAAGCTTCAACAGAATTTCAACAATTTTGAGAGGGATTTGAAAAGTTTCAATGGGAATGGGAAGAATTGGGACAAAAATTGGAAAATTTTTCAGGGACTTTGAAAAATTTTCAACTGGAATTTTAGCATTTTTTTTACGTGAAATTGTAAACATGTGGACATGGATTTTGAAAATTCTAGAGAGAATTTTAAAAGCTTCAAGAGAATTTCAACAATTTTGAGAGGGATTTGAAAAGTTTCAATGGGAATGGGAAGAATTGGGACAAAAATTGGAAAATTTTTCAGGGACTTTGAAAAAATTTCAACTGGAATTTTAGCCATTTTTTACGTGAAATTGTAAACATGTGGACATGGATTTTGAAAATTCTAGAGAGAATTTTAAAAGCTTCAACAGAATTTCAACAATTTTGAGAGGGATTTGAAAAGTTTCAATGGGAATGGGAAGAATTGGGACAAAAATTGGAAAATTTTTAAGGGACTTTGAAAAAATTTCAAATGGAATTTTAGCCATTTTTTGATGTGAAATTGTAAACATGTGGACATGGATTTTGAAAATTCTAGAGAGAATTTTAAAAGCTTCAAGAGAATTTCAACAATTTTGAGAGGGATTTGAAAAGTTTCAATGGGAATGGGAAGAATTGGGACAAAAATTGGAAAATTTTTAAGGGACTTTGAAAAAATTTCAACTGGAATTTTAGCAATTTTTTGACGTGAAATTGTAAACATGTGGCCATGGATTTTGAAAATTCTAGAGAGAATTTTAAAAACTTCAACAGAATTTCAACAATTTTGAGAGGGATTTGAAAAGTTTCAATGGGAATGGGAAGAATTGGGACAAAAATTGGAAAATTTATAAGGGACTTTGAAAAAATTTCAACTGGAATTTTAGCCATTTTTTGACGTGAAATTGTAAACATGTGGACATGGATTTTGAAAATTCTAGAGAGAATTTTAAAAGCTTCAACAGAATTTCAACACTTTTGAGAGGGATTTGAAAAGTTTCAATGGGAATGGGAAGAATTGGGACAAAAATTGGAAAATTTTTAAGGGACTTTGAAAAAATTTCAACTGGAATTTTAGCCATTTTTTGACGTGAAATTGTGAACATGTGGACATGGATTTTGAAAATTCTAGAGAGAATTTTAAAAGCTTCAAGAGAATTTCAACACTTTTGAGAGGGATTTGAAAAGTTTCAATGGGAATGGGAAGAATTGGGACAAAAATTGGAAAATTTTTAAGGGACTTTGAAAAAATTTCAACTGGAATTTTAGCCATTTTTTGACGTGAAATTGTAAACATGTGGACATGGATTTTGAAAATTCTAGAGAGAATTTTAAAAGCTTCAACAGAATTTCAACAATTTTGAGAGGGATTTGAAAAGTTTCAATGGGAATGGGAAGAATTGGGACAAAAATTGGAAAATTTTTAAGGGACTTTGAAAAAATTTCAACTGGAATTTTAGCATTTTTTTTACGTGAAATTGTAAACATGTGGCCATGGATTTTGAAAATTCTAGAGAGAATTTTAAAAAGCTTCAAGAGAATTTCTACAATTTTGAGAGGGATTTGAAAAGTTTCAATAGGAATGGGAAGAATTGGGACAAAAATTGGAAAATTTTTAAGGGACTTTGAAAAAATTTCAACTGGAATTTTAGCCATTTTTTTAAGTGAAATTGTAAACATGTGGCCATGGATTTTGAAAATTCTAGAGAGAATTTTAAAAGCTTCAAGAGAATTTCAACAATTTTGAGAGGGATTTGAAAAGTTTCAATGGGAATGGGAAGAATTGGGACAAAAATGTGAAAATTTTTCAGGGACTTTGAAAAATTTTCAACTGGAATTTTAGCAATTTTTTACGTGAAATTGTGAACATGTGGACATGGATTTTGAAAATTCTAGAGAGAATTTTAAAAGCTTCAAGAGAATTTCAACAATTTTGAGAGGGATTTGAAAAGTTTCAATGGGAATGGGAAGAATTGGGACAAAAATTGGAAAATTTTTAAGGGACTTTGAAAAAATTTCAACTGGAATTTTAGCATTTTTTTGACGTGAAATTGTAAACATGTGGACATGGATATGGAAAATTCTAGAGAGAATTTTAAAAGCTTCAAGAGAATTTCTACAATTTTGAGAGGGATTTGAAAAGTTTCAATGGGAATGGGAAGAATTGGGACAAAAATTGGAAAATTTTTAAGGGACTTTGAAAAAATTTCAACTGGAATTTTAGCCATTTTTTGACGTGAAATTGTAAACATGTGGAAGTGGATTTTGAAAATTCTAGAGAGAATTTTAAAAGCTTCAAGAGAATTTCAACAATTTTGAGAGGGATTTGAAAAGTTTCAATGGGAATGGGAAGAATTGGGACAAAAATTGGAAAATTTTTAAGGGACTTTGAAAAAATTTCAACTGGAATTTTAGCCATTTTTTACGTGAAATTGTAAACATGTGGACATGGATTTTGAAAATTCTAGAGAGAATTTTAAAAGCTTCAACAGAATTTCAACAATTTTGAGAGGGATTTGAAAAGTTTCAATGGGAATGGGAAGAATTGGGACAAAAATTGGAAAATTTTTAAGGGACTTTGAAAAAATTTCAAATGGAATTTTAGCCATTTTTTGACGTGAAATTGTAAACATGTGGCCATGGATTTTGAAAATTCTAGAGAGAATTTTAAAAGCTTCAAGAGAATTTCAACAATTTTGAGAGGGATTTGAAAAGTTTCAATGGGAATGGGAAGAATTGGGACAAAAATTGGAAAATTTTTAAGGGACTTTGAAAAAATTTCAACTGGAATTTTAGCAATTTTTTGACGTGAAATTGTAAAACATGTGGACATGGATTTTGAAAATTCTAGAGAGAATTTTAAAAGCTTCAACAGAATTTCAACACTTTTGAGAGGGATTTGAAAAGTTTCAATGGGAATGGGAAGAATTGGGACAAAAATTGGAAAATTTTTCAGGGACTTTGAAAAAATTTCAACTGGAATTTTAGCAATTTTTTTACATGAAATTGTAAACATGTGGACATGGATTTTGAAAATTCTAGAGAGAATTTTAAAAGCTTCAAGAGAATTTCTACAATTTTGAGAGGGATTTGAAAAGTTTCAATGGGAATGGGAAGAATTGGGACAAAATTGGAAAATTTTTAAGGGACTTTGAAAAAATTTCAACTGGAATTTTAGCAATTTTTTTGACGTGAAATTGTAAACATGTGGCCATGGATTTTGAAAATTCTAGAGAGAATTTTAAAAGCTTTAACAGAATTTCTACAATTTTGAGAGGGATTTGAAAAGTTTCAATGGGAATGGGAAGAATTGGGACAAAAATTGGAAAATTTTTCAGGGACTTTGAAAAAATTTCAACTGGAATTTTAGCAATTTTTTTACATGAAATTGTAAACATGTGGACATGGATTTTGAAAATTCTAGAGAGAATTTTAAAAGCTTCAAGAGAATTTCAACAATTTTGAGAGGGATTTGAAAAGTTTCAATGGGAATGGGAAGAATTGGGACAAAAATTGGAAAATTTTTAAGGGACTTTGAAAAAATTTCAACTGGAATTTTATCCATTTTTTGACGTGAAATTGTAAACACGTGGACATGGATTTTGAAAATTCTAGAGAGAATTTTAAAAGCTTCAACAGAATTTCAACAATTTTGAGAGGGATTTGAAAAGTTTCAATGGGAATGGGAAGAATTGGGACAAAAATTGGAAAATTTTTAAGGGACTTTGAAAAAATTTCAACTGGAATTTTAGCCATTTTTTGACGTGAAATTGTAAACATGTGGAAGTGGATTTTGAAAATTCTAGAGAGAATTTTAAAAGCTTCAAGAGAATTTCAACACTTTTGAGAGGGATTTGAAAAGTTTCAATGGGAATGGGAAGAATTGGGACAAAAATTGGAAAATTTTTAAGGGACTTTGAAAAAATTTCAACTGGAATTTTAGCAATTTTTTGACGTGAAATTGTAAACATGTGGACATGGATTTTGAAAATTCTAGAGAGAATTTTAAAAGCTTCAACAGAATTTCAACACTTTTGAGAGGGATTTGAAAAGTTTCAATGGGAATGGGAAGAATTGGGACAAAATTGGAAAATTTTTAAGGGACTTTGAAAAAATTTCAACTGGAATTTTAGCAATTGTTTTATGTGAAATTGTAAACATGTGGACATGGATTTTGAAAATTCTAGAGAGAATTTTAAAAAGCTTCAAGAGAATTTCAACACTTTTGAGAGGGATTTGAAAAGTTTCAATGGGAATGGGAAGAATTGGGACAAAAATTGGAAAATTTTTAAGGGACTTTGAAAAATTTCAACTGGAATTTTAGCCATTTTTTGACGTGAAATTGTAAACATGTGGACATGGATTTTGAAAATTCTAGAGAGAATTTTAAAAGCTTCAACAGAATTTCAACAATTTTGAGAGGGATTTGAAAAGTTTCAATGGGAATGGGAAGAATTGGGACAAAAATTGGAAAATTTTTAAGGGACTTTGAAAAAATTTCAACTGGAATTTTAGCCATTTTTTGACGTGAAATTGTAAACATGTGGAAGTGGATTTTGAAAATTCTAGAGAGAATTTTAAAAGCTTCAACAGAATTTCTACAATTTTGAGAGGGATTTGAAAAGCTTCATTGGGAATGGGAAGAATTGGGTCAAAAATTGGAAAATTTTTCAGGGACTTTGAAAAAATTTCAACTGGAATTTTAGCCATTTTTTTTTACGTGAAATTGTAAACATGTGGACATGGATTTTGAAAATTCTAGAGAGAATTTTAAAAGCTTCAAGAGAATTTCAACAATTTTGAGAGGGATTTGAAAAGTTTCAATGGGAATGGGAAGAATTGGGACAAAAATTGGAAAATTTTTCAGGGACTTTGAAAAATTTTCAACTGGAATTTTAGCCATTTTTTGACGTGAAATTGTAAACATGTGGACATGGATTTTGAAAATTCTAGAGAGAATTTTAAAAGCTTCAAGAGAATTTCAACAATTTTGAGAGGGATTTGAAAAGTTTCAATGGGAATGGGAAGAATTGGGACAAAAATTGGAAAATTTTTCAGGGACTTTGAAAAATTTTCAACTGGAATTTTAGCATTTTTTTTACGTGAAATTGTAAACATGTGGACATGGATTTTGAAAATTCTAGAGAGAATTTTAAAAGCTTCAAGAGAATTTCAACAATTTTGAGAGGGATTTGAAAAGTTTCAATGGGAATGGGAAGAATTGGGACAAAAATTGGAAAATTTTTAAGGGACTTTGAAAAAATTTCAACTGGAATTTTAGCCATTTTTTACGTGAAATTGTAAACATGTGGCCATGGATTTTGAAAATTCTAGAGAGAATTTTAAAAGCTTCAACAGAATTTCAACAATTTTGAGAGGGATTTGAAAAGTTTCAATGGGAATGGGAAGAATTGGGACAAAAATTGGAAAATTTTTAAGGGACTTTGAAAAAATTTCAAATGGAATTTTAGCCATTTTTTGATGTGAAATTGTAAACATGTGGCCATGGATTTTGAAAATTCTAGAGAGAATTTTAAAAGCTTCAACAGAATTTCAACAATTTTGAGAGGGATTTGAAAAGTTTCAATGGGAATGGGAAGAATTGGGACAAAAATTGGAAAATTTTTAAGGGACTTTGAAAAAATTTCAACTGGAATTTTAGCCATTTTTTGACGTGAAATTGTAAACATGTGGACATGGATTTTGAAAATTCTAGAGAGAATTTTAAAAGCTTCAACAGAATTTCAACACTTTTGAGAGGGATTTGAAAAGTTTCAATGGGAATGGGAAGAATTGGGACAAAAATTGGAAAATTTTTAAGGGACTTTGAAAAATTTTCAACTGGAATTTTAGCCATTTTTTGACGTGAAATTGTAAACATGTGGACATGGATTTTGAAAATTCTAGAGAGAATTTTAAAAGCTTCAAGAGAATTTCAACAATTTTGAGAGGGATTTGAAAAGTTTCAATGGGAATGGGAAGAATTGGGACAAAAATTGGAAAATTTTTCAGGGACTTTGAAAAATTTTCAACTGGAATTTTAGCATTTTTTTTACGTGAAATTGTAAACATGTGGACATGGATTTTGAAAATTCTAGAGAGAATTTTAAAAGCTTCAAGAGAATTTCAACAATTTTGAGAGGGATTTGAAAAGTTTCAATGGGAATGGGAAGAATTGGGACAAAAATTGGAAAATTTTTAAGGGACTTTGAAAAAATTTCAACTGGAATTTTAGCCATTTTTACGTGAAATTGTAAACATGTGGACATGGATTTTGAAAATTCTAGAGAGAATTTTAAAAGCTTCAACAGAATTTCAACAATTTTGAGAGGGATTTGAAAAGTTTCAATGGGAATGGGAAGAATTGGGACAAAAATTGGAAAATTTTTAAGGGACTTTGAAAAAATTTCAAATGGAATTTTAGCCATTTTTTGATGTGAAATTGTAAACATGTGGCCATGGATTTTGAAAATTCTAGAGAGAATTTTAAAAGCTTCAAGAGAATTTCAACAATTTTGAGAGGGATTTGAAAAGTTTCAATGGGAATGGGAAGAATTGGGACAAAAATTGGAAAATTTTTAAGGGACTTTGAAAAAATTTCAACTGGAATTTTAGCCATTTTTTGACGTGAAATTGTAAACATGTGGAAGTGGATTTTGAAAATTCTAGAGAGAATTTTAAAAGCTTCAACAGAATTTCAACACTTTTGAGAGGGATTTGAAAAGTTTCAATGGGAATGGGAAGAATTGGGACAAAAATTGGAAAATTTTTCAGGGACTTTGAAAAAATTTCAACTGGAATTTTAGCAATTTTTTTACATGAAATTGTAAACATGTGGACATGGATTTTGAAAATTCTAGAGAGAATTTTAAAAGCTTCAAGAGAATTTCAACACTTTTGAGAGGGATTTGAAAAGTTTCAATGGGAAT
The DNA here is from genome assembly GCF_964273445.1 of Streptopelia decaocto. NCBI lineage: Eukaryota > Metazoa > Chordata > Aves > Columbiformes > Columbidae > Streptopelia > Streptopelia decaocto. The sequence continues at coordinate 7,151 of NW_028115491.1, read as the reverse complement.
GGGAAGAATTGGGACAAAAATTGGAAAATTTTTAAGGGACTTTGAAAAAATTTCAACTGGAATTTTATCCATTTTTTGACGTGAAATTGTAAACACGTGGACATGGATTTTGAAAATTCTAGAGAGAATTTTAAAAGCTTCAACAGAATTTCAACAATTTTGAGAGGGATTTGAAAAGTTTCAATGGGAATGGGAAGAATTGGGACAAAAATTGGAAAATTTTTAAGGGACTTTGAAAAAATTTCAACTGGAATTTTAGCCATTTTTTGACGTGAAATTGTAAACATGTGGAAGTGGATTTTGAAAATTCTAGAGAGAATTTTAAAAGCTTCAAGAGAATTTCAACACTTTTGAGAGGGATTTGAAAAGTTTCAATGGGAATGGGAAGAATTGGGACAAAAATTGGAAAATTTTTAAGGGACTTTGAAAAAATTTCAACTGGAATTTTAGCAATTTTTTGACGTGAAATTGTAAACATGTGGACATGGATTTTGAAAATTCTAGAGAGAATTTTAAAAGCTTCAACAGAATTTCAACACTTTTGAGAGGGATTTGAAAAGTTTCAATGGGAATGGGAAGAATTGGGACAAAAATTGGAAAATTTTTAAGGGACTTTGAAAAAATTTCAACTGGAATTTTAGCAATTGTTTTATGTGAAATTGTAAACATGTGGACATGGATTTTGAAAATTCTAGAGAGAATTTTAAAAGCTTCAAGAGAATTTCAACACTTTTGAGAGGGATTTGAAAAGTTTCAATGGGAATGGGAAGAATTGGGACAAAAATTGGAAAATTTTTAAGGGACTTTGAAAAAATTTCAACTGGAATTTTAGCCATTTTTTGACGTGAAATTGTAAACATGTGGACATGGATTTTGAAAATTCTAGAGAGAATTTTAAAAGCTTCAACAGAATTTCAACAATTTTGAGAGGGATTTGAAAAGTTTCAATGGGAATGGGAAGAATTGGGACAAAAATTGGAAAATTTTTAAGGGACTTTGAAAAATTTCAACTGGAATTTTAGCCATTTTTTGACGTGAAATTGTAAACATGTGGAAGTGGATTTTGAAAATTCTAGAGAGAATTTTAAAAGCTTCAACAGAATTTCTACAATTTTGAGAGGGATTTGAAAAGCTTCATTGGGAATGGGAAGAATTGGGTCAAAAATTGGAAAATTTTTCAGGGACTTTGAAAAAATTTCAACTGGAATTTTAGCCATTTTTTTTTACGTGAAATTGTAAACATGTGGACATGGATTTTGAAAATTCTAGAGAGAATTTAAAAGCTTCAAGAGAATTTCAACAATTTTGAGAGGGATTTGAAAAGTTTCAATGGGAATGGGAAGAATTGGGACAAAAATTGGAAAATTTTTCAGGGACTTTGAAAAATTTTCAACTGGAATTTTAGCCATTTTTTGACGTGAAATTGTAAACATGTGGACATGGATTTTGAAAATTCTAGAGAGAATTTTAAAAGCTTCAAGAGAATTTCAACAATTTTGAGAGGGATTTGAAAAGTTTCAATGGGAATGGGAAGAATTGGGACAAAAATTGGAAAATTTTTCAGGGACTTTGAAAAATTTTCAACTGGAATTTTAGCATTTTTTTTACGTGAAATTGTAAACATGTGGACATGGATTTTGAAAATTCTAGAGAGAATTTTAAAAGCTTCAAGAGAATTTCAACAATTTTGAGAGGGATTTGAAAAGTTTCAATGGGAATGGGAAGAATTGGGACAAAAATTGGAAAATTTTTAAGGGACTTTGAAAAAATTTCAACTGGAATTTTAGCCATTTTTTACGTGAAATTGTAAACATGTGGACATGGATTTTGAAAATTCTAGAGAGAATTTTAAAAGCTTCAACAGAATTTCAACAATTTTGAGAGGGATTTGAAAAGTTTCAATGGGAATGGGAAGAATTGGGACAAAAATTGGAAAATTTTTAAGGGACTTTGAAAAAATTTCAAATGGAATTTTAGCCATTTTTTGATGTGAAATTGTAAACATGTGGCCATGGATTTTGAAAATTCTAGAGAGAATTTTAAAAGCTTCAACAGAATTTCAACAATTTTGAGAGGGATTTGAAAAGTTTCAATGGGAATGGGAAGAATTGGGACAAAAATTGGAAAATTTTTAAGGGACTTTGAAAAAATTTCAACTGGAATTTTAGCCATTTTTTGACGTGAAATTGTAAACATGTGGAAGTGGATTTTGAAAATTCTAGAGAGAATTTTAAAAGCTTCAACAGAATTTCAACACTTTTGAGAGGGATTTGAAAAGTTTCAATGGGAATGGGAAGAATTGGGACAAAAATTGGAAAATTTTTAAGGGACTTTGAAAAATTTTCAACTGGAATTTTAGCCATTTTTTGACGTGAAATTGTAAACATGTGGACATGGATTTTGAAAATTCTAGAGAGAATTTTAAAAGCTTCAAGAGAATTTCAACAATTTTGAGAGGGATTTGAAAAGTTTCAATGGGAATGGGAAGAATTGGGACAAAAATTGGAAAATTTTTCAGGGACTTTGAAAAATTTTCAACTGGAATTTTAGCATTTTTTTTACGTGAAATTGTAAACATGTGGACATGGATTTTGAAAATTCTAGAGAGAATTTTAAAAGCTTCAAGAGAATTTCAACAATTTTGAGAGGGATTTGAAAAGTTTCAATGGGAATGGGAAGAATTGGGACAAAAATTGGAAAATTTTTAAGGGACTTTGAAAAATTTCAACTGGAATTTTAGCCATTTTTTACGTGAAATTGTAAACATGTGGACATGGATTTTGAAAATTCTAGAGAGAATTTTAAAAGCTTCAACAGAATTTCAACAATTTTGAGAGGGATTTGAAAAGTTTCAATGGGAATGGGAAGAATTGGGACAAAAATTGGAAAATTTTTAAGGGACTTTGAAAAAATTTCAACTGGAATTTTAGCCATTTTTTGATGTGAAATTGTAAACATGTGGCCATGGATTTTGAAAATTCTAGAGAGAATTTTAAAAGCTTCAAGAGAATTTCAACAATTTTGAGAGGGATTTGAAAAGTTTCAATGGGAATGGGAAGAATTGGGACAAAAATTGGAAAATTTTTAAGGGACTTTGAAAAAATTTCAACTGGAATTTTAGCCATTTTTTGACGTGAAATTGTAAACATGTGGAAGTGGATTTTGAAAATTCTAGAGAGAATTTTAAAAGCTTCAACAGAATTTCAACACTTTTGAGAGGGATTTGAAAAGTTTCAATGGGAATGGGAAGAATTGGGACAAAAATTGGAAAATTTTTAAGGGACTTTGAAAAAATTTCAACTGGAATTTTAGCCATTTTTTGACGTGAAATTGTGAACATGTGGACATGGATTTTGAAAATTCTAGAGAGAATTTTAAAAGCTTCAAGAGAATTTCAACACTTTTGAGAGGGATTTGAAAAGTTTCAATGGGAATGGGAAGAATTGGGACAAAAATTGGAAAATTTTTAAGGGACTTTGAAAAAATTTCAACTGGAATTTTAGCCATTTTTTGACGTGAAATTGTAAACATGTGGACATGGATTTTGAAAATTCTAGAGAGAATTTTAAAAGCTTCAACAGAATTTCAACAATTTTGAGAGGGATTTGAAAAGTTTCAATGGGAATGGGAAGAATTGGGACAAAAATTGGAAAATTTTTAAGGGACTTTGAAAAAATTTCAACTGGAATTTTAGCATTTTTTTTACGTGAAATTGTAAACATGTGGCCATGGATTTTGAAAAATTCTAGAGAGAATTTTAAAAGCTTCAAGAGAATTTCTACAATTTTGAGAGGGATTTGAAAAGTTTCAATAGGAATGGGAAGAATTGGGACAAAAATTGGAAAATTTTTAAGGGACTTTGAAAAAATTTCAACTGGAATTTTAGCCATTTTTTTAAGTGAAATTGTAAACATGTGGCCATGGATTTTGAAAATTCTAGAGAGAATTTTAAAAGCTTCAAGAGAATTTCAACAATTTTGAGAGGGATTTGAAAAGTTTCAATGGGAATGGAAGAATTGGGACAAAAATGTGAAAATTTTTTCAGGGACTTTGAAAAATTTTCAACTGGAATTTTAGCAATTTTTTTACGTGAAATTGTGAACATGTGGACATGGATTTTGAAAATTCTAGAGAGAATTTTAAAAGCTTCAAGAGAATTTCAACAATTTTGAGAGGGATTTGAAAAGTTTCAATGGGAATGGGAAGAATTGGACAAAAATTGGAAAATTTTTAAGGGACTTTGAAAAAATTTCAACTGGAATTTTAGCATTTTTTTGACGTGAAATTGTAAACATGTGGACATGGATATGGAAAATTCTAGAGAGAATTTTAAAAGCTTCAAGAGAATTTCTACAATTTTGAGAGGGATTTGAAAAGTTTCAATGGGAATGGGAAGAATTGGGACAAAAATTGGAAAATTTTTAAGGGACTTTGAAAAAATTTCAACTGGAATTTTAGCCATTTTTTTACGTGAAATTGTAAACATGTGGCCATGGATTTTGAAAATTCTAGAGAGAATTTTAAAAGCTTCAACAGAATTTCAACACTTTTGAGAGGGATTTGAAAAGTTTCAATGGGAATGGGAAGAATTGGGACAAAAATTGGAAAATTTTTAAGGGACTTTGAAAAAATTTCAACTGGAATTTTAGCCATTTTTTACGTGAAATTGTAAACATGTGGACATGGATTTTGAAAATTCTAGAGAGAATTTTAAAAGCTTCAACAGAATTTCAACAATTTTGAGAGGGATTTGAAAAGTTTCAATGGGAATGGGAAGAATTGGGACAAAAATTGGAAAATTTTTCAGGGACTTTGAAAAAATTTCAACTGGAATTTTAGCCATTTTTTGACGTGAAATTGTAAACATGTGGCCATGGATTTTGAAAATTCTAGAGAGAATTTAAAAGCTTCAAGAGAATTTCAACAATTTTGAGAGGGATTTGAAAAGTTTCAATGGGAATGGGAAGAATTGGGACAAAAATTGGAAAATTTTTAAGGGACTTTGAAAAAATTTCAACTGGAATTTTAGCAATTTTTTGACGTGAAATTGTAAACATGTGGACATGGATTTTGAAAATTCTAGAGAGAATTTAAAAGCTTCAACAGAATTTCAACAATTTTGAGAGGGATTTGAAAAGTTTCAATGGGAATGGGAAGAATTGGGACAAAAATTGGAAAATTTTTCAGGGACTTTGAAAAAATTTCAACTGGAATTTTAGCAATTTTTTTACATGAAATTGTAAACATGTGGACATGGATTTTGAAAATTCTAGAGAGAATTTTAAAAGCTTCAAGAGAATTTCAACAATTTTGAGAGGGATTTGAAAAGTTTCAATGGGAATGGGAAGAATTGGGACAAAAATTGGAAAATTTTTAAGGGACTTTGAAAAAATTTCAACTGGAATTTTAGCCATTTTTTGACGTGAAATTGTAAACATGTGGAAGTGGATTTTGAAAATTCTAGAGAGAATTTTAAAGCTTCAACAGAATTTCAAAACTTTTGAGAGGGATTTGAAAAGTTTCAATGGGAATGGGAAGAATTGGGACAAAAATTGGAAAATTTTTAAGGGACTTTTGAAAAAATTTCAACTGGAATTTTAGCCATTTTTTGACGTGAAATTGTAAACATGTGGACATGGATTTTGAAAATTCTAGAGAGAATTTTAAAAGCTTCAACAGAATTTCAACACTTTGAGAGGGATTTGAAAAGTTTCAATGGGAATGGGAAGAATTGGGACAAAAATTGGAAAATTTTTCAGGGACTTTGAAAAAATTTCAACTGGAATTTTAGCAATTTTTTGACGTGAAATTGTAAACATGTGGACATGGATTTTGAAAATTCTAGAGAGAATTTTAAAAGCTTTAACAGAATTTCAACAATTTTGAGAGGGATTTGAAAAGTTTCAATGGGAATGGGAAGAATTGGGACAAAAATTGGAAAATTTTTCAGGGACTTTGAAAAAATTTCAACTGGAATATTTTTTTACGTGAAATTGTAAACATGTGGACGTGGATTTTGAAAATTCTAGAGAGAATTTTAAAAGCTTCAAGAGAATTTCAACAATTTTGAGCAACTGGAATTTTAGCAATTTTTTGACGTGAAATTGTAAACATGTGGACATGGATTTTGAAAATTCTAGAGAGAATTTTAAAAGCTTTAACAGAATTTCTACAATTTTGAGAGGGATTTGAAAAGTTTCAATGGGAATGGGAAGAATTGGGACAAAAATTGGAAAATTTTTCAGGGACTTTGAAAAATTTCAACTGGAATTTTAGCAATTTTTTTACATGAAATTGTAAACATGTGGACATGGATTTTGAAAATTCTAGAGAGAATTTTAAAAGCTTCAAGAGAATTTCAACAATTTTGAGAGGGATTTGAAAAGTTTCAATGGGAATGGGAAGAATTGGGACAAAAATTGGAAAATTTTTAAGGGACTTTGAAAAAATTTCAACTGGAATTTTATCCATTTTTTGACGTGAAATTGTAAACACGTGGACATGGATTTTGAAAATTCTAGAGAGAATTTTAAAAGCTTCAACAGAATTTCAACATTTAAGGGACTTTGAAAAATTTCAACTGGAATTTTAGCCATTTTTTGACGTGAAATTGTAAACATGTGGACAGTGGATTTTGAAAATTCTAGAGAGAATTTTAAAAGCTTCAAGAGAATTTCAACACTTTTGAGAGGGATTTGAAAAGTTTCAATGGGAATGGGAAGAATTATTGGAAAATTTTTAAGGGACTTTGAAAAAATTTCAACTGGAATTTTAGCCATTTTTTGACGTGAAATTGTAAACATGTGGACATGGATTTTGAAAATTCTAGAGAGAATTTTAAAAGCTTCAACAGAATTTCAACACTTTTGAGAGGGATTTGAAAAGTTTCAATGGGAATGGGAAGAATTGGGACAAAAATTGGAAAATTTTTAAGGGACTTTGAAAAAATTTCAACTGGAATTTTAGCAATTGTTTTATGTGAAATTGTAAACATGTGGACATGGATTTTGAAAATTCTAGAGAGAATTTTAAAAGCTTCAAGAGAATTTCAACACTTTTGAGAGGGATTTGAAAAGTTTCAATGGGAATGGGAAGAATTGGGACAAAAATTGGAAATTTTTAAGGGACTTTGAAAAAATTTCAACTGGAAT